>NW_010133098.1:73406-90511 GCF_000699245.1 Pterocles gutturalis | reverse complement strand
CTAAATAATAGTTTAGGTTAGTAGAAAGATCTCATTTTTAGCCTCATAGGGTTGTACAGTAGTTGCCTTGAGCAGCATGGCTGAATACAGGCTATATATCTCATATACCGCAGGCCTGGAGCAAATATTTTCTGACACTATCCAATAAATCATGTTTTCTTCAACAGCAAATAATGGAACTGTAGAGTACATTATATCTGCAGCAGCAACAAACAATTCATCATCTCTGACCTTTCCATAATGACAACAATCTGAAGAATAGAGACTAATTTAAATTTTTATATAATGTTTAAAATTTAAGGACTGAGTCTCCCTTGTACTAGATGCCTTCACATTGCGCTGGTAATAAAAAGTCTCCTTAAAGTGAACACAAATGCAATTTCTTTTTCTCTCCCAGCTCTTGCAAATTAACAGAGCATAGGTTTCTGGACCCAAATGCAGTTCAGTTGGGTGCACCCAAGCTAATTTTTAAATGATCAAACGGTAACAAGTACAGTGCAGCCTGCGGAACTTGAGGACCTTGGGTTCGTACTTTGTAGTTGTCTATGCTGTTTCAGTCACACATCTGAGAAAAAAAAAAAAAAATCCTTGCAGTGATTGTTAACTCCTTCCACCCACTCACACTTGATCTATATGCTGTTTTCTTTATCCTGGGAAGGACGGTTGACTAACCATCAGACTAGCCAGCAAAGTATAGTAAACTGTTGCACACCTAAAAAAATTTTGCAGTGTAAAAATAAATTTCCCAGTCTTGTTATGCTGCACACCTGTGAAACTAGTTACTATTTGCATAGAAATCTAATGAAAATGGAAGTGAATCTTCAAATGTGAGCTCTAGAAATAATTTAAATACATAAAAATTGTAATTTTCTTCATTCACTGCACCTCTGACACCAGACCCAAGCAACCAGAGGTACCAATCAAAAAAACCCAATACCCTTCATTGCCAGTCCTTCCCAGCACACATCACCTCTGATCTTTCTGAAAGCTTGGGTCTGAAAGGCACGTTGGTTCTCTGAAGCTGTACAGATCTTGGCTCTTTCATGTCCAAAGTCCTGCTGTTTCCAGTGAAATCCCACTACAATCCCTTTGCCATCAACTAGCTTAATATTTTTTTTTTTTTTAAAAAGAGCATTCATCCTAAACAACAGATAAGTCTTGTGTTCTTTGTGGAAACTCCTGGAGGACCCACAGAAATTTATCATGCAATCTTCTACTTTATAAACATTTGTGTTCCTAATACAACAAAGAAAGATGAGGCAGTGTATCTCAGGATTCTTGCATATTCAGGATCAGCTACTGCAGGACTGGAAACATTAAAGTTTCTTCTGATCCTTAAAAATTACCTTTCCAATACTGAAGTGAAAGGGCGATGACTGCTCTGCCCCTCACCGCAATAACAGCCAGTGTGGCATTTTGCCCTGCACCTTGTTTCACCCCATGAAAAAGCCACAAGGGTGCAAGTAAGCAATCTGTCCCATTTTGAGCAGATCTGAACTATCTGATGCTTTAGCTTGGTTTGAGGTCAAATGAGATTATTCTTACCCTTAAACCAGAAAGAAATACTTCTGGCAAACTGAAAAAAATAATATTTTTCATACGTCTTTTTAAGCTATCACCTCGGGATGTTTTATGGATGCTCTCTACAGATGGTGATGCAAATGGCACTATCTTGATTAGCTCAAATTCTTTCAAGTACTTTACACAAATAATACCCCAAATGTATCCGGTGCCTGTAGTCTTTTCTCTAGTGAAAGCTCTACTGCCCCTATGACTCGTTATTGTACATGTCCTTGTGCAAAAGTTAGCTTCTTTGCCTGCTATAGAAATAACTCCACATATTGAAGCCAAATATTTAATTGTCTTTATTGTTGCAAGAAAATGAAGATCAAACCCACAGTTATTCAGAGAGCTTCTTTGCCACATAGAACATTTAAATAAAAGAGAGAGAAAAAATCACCCTTGATTATTATATCTGTAAAATTATTTGGAATGTATACGGTATAATCAAGACTGATTATCAGCTTAAATTTCTTGGCTTTGCTTTTTGAGAATACTGTCTTCTGTGGACATGAGGTTACTGAAACTGTGCACTATCGAGGGAACAAAACAAAACAGATGGTGCATTAATAATGGAAGTATTAGAAAAAGGGTACTCTTCCAGATTTCAGTGTATTCATTAATACATTTTAGACAATTTAATTGCTTCCTGAAACACTAATTGAAAGAGTTTCATTTGCAAAAACCTAGTCCTGGTAATATAAACTAGGCACAGTGCCACAAAGAGCTTGAATGTTGTAATACAGAAATGAATAGAAGGGTTTCAGCTTTTTTAGCGCATGTATGTTTATTTCTTTTAATGAAATCTTTACAAAGGCGTACAAAGCATCAGGAAAAGAAAGGTTTACAAAGGGAAGTCAGGTTTAAGAAGTACTGGGTGTTTAGAAAATGTGAAGTGTGTTTTTGAAAAGTCAACCCATGTCAAGGGAGTGAGTTGGATTTAAGAGCACAGGAGTCTAATGCAGTATAGTTTTATTGACACTATACTGTCCTATACTTGGCCTATCAGTATAAGTAGAAGATACTTTAAAAATATTTTCTGCTGAAGGTGTCTGCTTAAACTGCTTCATTGCCTCTTGTAAATATGGATAGACAGGCAAGTTTTGCCTGATTGTGAACCCTGCCACCTGTTGCATGTTGGAAAACTTGAGTCAAACTTTACTGTGGTTATTCTCTCATCCATCTCCAAGAGGCTGGAGATTAATAGACAGGAAGGTGGAAGAAAACAAAATAAATAAATTCACTGAAAAAAGAGGTGCAGTTTGTCAAAGAGAATATCTAAGGAAGAAGACCAAAAAGCATGCATAGAACCGTAAAGAAAAGATCAATAATAAAGAGAAATAAAAAATCCAAATAGAAGAACACACAGTTTCTGGAGTAGCTGCTTTTCAAAGTCTTCCCTAGAGTGGCAAAGTCCAAAATTATGCAGAAGATGGTATAAAATAGTTCCTCTTAGGAGATGGTTTGACAGTTGTCCATAAACAGTGTAATTCTTTCTCATACTCAAAATTTCGTACTCGGGTGCTGGTCAGGTTCCCAGTTACCAAAGATCTATAGGAAGTGGCATCTCACTTGTCTAGTTTGAAGGAAGCTGAATAACTGTTGAGAAGTTTCACCTGTATCAGTAGCTGGAGGATAAGCACACACTCAGGCCATGGTTAGATGTGCTGCACAGGTTGCACCTGAGCTGGACTGAGATGTTACCCTCTGACCATCACTCCACCCTACCTTCCCTTAGATCAGCCTGCAAAACTATGATCCCAAGCTGCTCATTTCAAAATGATGGAGAACAGCAATCACTCTTTATATTAGAGTCACAGTGTTGCTGCTGTTTTTTTCCTTTTATAATTTTGATGAAGGGTAGCCACACGTTTTTTTTCTAGCAGATTTGATGGATGATTATCTTTACTGGGGAAGTAAGGGAGTGGTGAGAACAGGGTGGGAATGCTTTTCTCTTATCTTGACACATCTTTACCTAAAGACCAAATCTAAATGCAGCCTCATGCTTCAGTAGACCCTGCCCAGTCATTGATTCTGTATTACTGTAACGATATTGGTTAGCAGTGTGATTTTTTCTAATTATGTAGTTATAAGGGAGCAACTCCCTTTATGGATGTAATTCTATCAACGCAAAAGTGCTTCATGCTAAAACAGGTGGCAGAGCTGTATGAACACGCCACAAGGCAAGAGAGGGCCTGGATTTACAGAGCGTTCCCTGCTAGGTGGTACCTGTCCTTTCTTCTCTCAAATATTATGATATATTTGTGGAAAGCTTTGAAAAAGTTTCTTTCACAAGTAGACAACCTCTGACATCCTAAATATTCATACACATATGAGTATAAAATAATGAGGCTTATATATACGATACAGAAATTCCACATCCTTTTTTTTTTTTTTTTTTTTTTTGTCCTAGAGTGGAACTCAAAATGGATATATAAAATTATTTGTGAAAGAAAATATTCCAAAATATTTCTGAAATAAATAACAACAAAATGCTTGTTATATGTTGCTGTGAAAGTTCTAGTCAACAGAGTGGAAGATTCCTTTTTTTTCTTCTCAGTTTGTCAGAAGCCAGAAAGGGCAACTTTCTGTGCATCAACAAATACAATACATATAGAAAATCTAGGCTAGACCTGAAAGAGAATGAGGACATGACATATCTAAACTACAGCACTCACAAAGTCCCTGCGGTAGCTCATGTAGATGCAGCTCTAATATCAGACTGATCCGTTTAAAAAGCCCCAAAAACAATCACACAAAAAGACCCCCACCTCAATAAAGGCGATACCTCAAAATACTAGAATTTATGTTGACTTAAATAATGAAAATACATTTTAAGTAAATCTGGTGTTCTTCCATCCCCCTTAAAAAAATAATTGTGGAGAGCATCTTTTCCACTGAAAACCACATTAACAGAAAATTGATGACCCATTTTGAGATTTAGCCTGATGCTATTTTGAAGTACCTCTGAGGTTTACAAAAGGTTAAACAGACAAATCTAGTTCCACTTCTTCATTTAGAAGGAGGCATTTTTTCCAAATTTGTTTTTGTCTACCAGCATTATCATATGTAAGTAAATAAAGGTAGAGAGACTGAGTCAACAAAACCTGCACCACAATTTAATTGCCTACAATAAGCCACAAAACTACTAGTGAATTTAATATTTAATATTGGTAGCTATGGAAGCTAAGAGCTTGCCTACCTCATCTAGAAGAAATTATGAAACCGATACAAAAACATGTCTATGCCCTCCAGAGCATTAGTAGCAGCTTGTTTTGTGAATCATTACTGTCCTTTTCAGATTACCGAGGAAGAAACAGTACCTTGTTTGAAGAATGTGGCATTTTAAAATCATGGTAAAGATATATAAGAGTTTAACTGTAAACACTTCTTTTCCCTAGGTTCCTTAGGGATATTTGCTTGAGTTACAATTACAGTAAAGTCAAGTCCTGGTTGAGGCAAAAAAATCTATTCTAAAGCAAAGTTCATGCTGTCCTGGAGCTGTCTCACCACATTCTTAAAAACTAGCTAAACTTTGTTTTGTTTTGTTATGGGTTTTTTGTTTGTTCGTTTTTTGGGTTTTTTTAAATAATATTGCAAAGTATTAGGACTCTGGACTGTTGCCAATGACTACATTTCATCTCAATAATTCAAATCCCAATAAAGAGCCTCTCTTGGCTACCTAATTTGTAGGCATGATCCCTGGAGCCTGACTAAATGCCAAGTCTGATGTTTGTGTGAAATACCTTAAACCAGGCAAATAAATAATGTGGGTTTTGTTATAGTTCTTAAACTACACAAATGAAATGTGTTTGCTCGTAATAGTTCAAATAACAGGTGGAAGTTGTCTGCTGGTTGTTACGTAAGTGATAAGAGATGAGGAGACCTCTGAGGATGGCTGCAGAAATGTGGAGGTAATATACTGCTTGCCTAACATTGTGTTAGATAATGAGAGAGTACAGGAATAGATTAATAAGAACGAAAAGTTGCCTGCATGCAGAATGCCTCTACGTAGTTCAGGATACTGCGAATGTTTCTGTTGCAGATCTGGTGAAGAGACGGTATGTTTTCTAAACAAAATCACTATATAAGAAAATCTAAGTGTGCCCTAAATGGGGGTAAAAGACTGTGGCAAGCTAAACAAAAAAATTGAAGAAATGGAAATAATGTCTTGTAATGACACTTCAAATGGAAAGAAAGAGAAAGGATACTTCAGCATTTCCTAAGGCTGAGCTATATAATTCCTGATTGCTACTACTGACCTTCAGAGGCTAAAACTAGGCCAGTACGTGTCTGGAAAGACAGGAAAAAAATTCCTATTTCAAGAAATGCCAGTTGAGAGTACAATGGAAAATGCTCAGACTTTAAACTGCAGAAGGTATTATAACTAACAACTTAGTGTCTGCATCGTCAAACATATGCATAATAAAAATAAAGGGGAATGAGGAAATAAGGTCAACAAAAATGTCCAGGTCATAGTCTCACAAAAGTTCTTTCTATTATATGTGTGTTGCTTATTCTGTGACCTCTCCTCCTCTGTATGAAGTCTGTCATTGCTATCCATATCTTTGCTACTGTAACCTGGATTACTGTAACAGTCTCTATTAGGCTATTTTGGGGCTTTTTAGTGGTGCAGAAAATGTATCCCTCTGGGCTGAAAACTCAGGATACCTGTCTCTGATGGGATGAATTAGCTTTCTTTGAATTTCTGACTGTTGTTCACATTTGCCTAATCTCTGATACAGTAGGACTTGAATTTAGATAGTATTTTGCAGATGTTATATATGGAATTTAATGAACTAATAAAAATAACAATAAAAAACCTAAAATAATGAAAGATGAGCAGGTGTTTTGGGTTAACCTCAGCTGGCAGTAAGCTCCGAACAGCCACTTGTTCACTCCCCCATCTATTGTTAACATCGTGTGTTATCAACACTGCTTTGGTCACAAATCCAAAACATAGCACTATACCAGTTACTATGAAGAAAATAACTCCAACCCAGCCAAATGCAGTAGAGATGAGCATAGAGAGCTGATTTACCTAGCATTGTCGCTGTGTCTGTTTTTCTGTCTCTAAGGATGATATTGAGTTGCTGCCCTGAAAAAGATTCCAGTTTTTTATTCTCGATAAAATGAGAAGTTAGATTGGCTCAAATCAAAATCAAAGTGTTAGGAAACAAAGATCTTTAACAGGTCTTTGTTTAACTGTTAATCAAAAGTTTCCTCTTTGTCATCCACTGTTGAGATTTTGTCATTATAGTTAATAAATGGGAAATAACTGAGTGACATGTATTGTTGTCGTTGCTTAGCTTTTTGAAGTGTTAATTGATCAATTTGGCTATTCACATTTCTTTTCATTGTGAACCTAGTTGTGAAGAGGTAGAAAGTTTTGGTAACAGTTTTGCTAACTTTTAAATTAAAATACTTTTATTCTAAAAAAGGAAAATATTGACAGTGTTAAAAACTTGAAAGATATAGACTTCATCTATAAGGGCAACTGAGAATGAGAAAAGGCTTAACTCAGAAAACACTCTCTGGATTTAATGGTAGTTTAAATAAAACTGTAACTTTGTGGATTAAAAAACATACCACAGAATCTGAAAGACTGTATAAGCTGTTGCAAGGGTCCAACAATGTAATATCTCAGGCAGTTCAGGGTTTTGTCAAATATCTTCAGAAAAATTTTGCTTAAGAATATGAAACAGATTAAACTGCAGCCCAAAGCTGATAGTCTTGTTTGGCTGATATCACCTAAATAGCATTTTCTCATTTGTGGGAACTCATTTGTGGACTCCTCATTGTAATTTAGATAGAACATAACGATACCGATGAAGACTGTCGTATATAGAGATATAGGCAACAATGTAGGCAGGCAGTTCAGCGTAGGAAACCTCCACTGTCTTCTCGCTGACAGCAGAGCATGGTGGCACAGGTTACAGCCAAGAGTTGGGGCAAAAAGCTCTTGAAGCACAGCTCCCAGTGGGCTGTGCAGAGTCACAGGTGGTGACGTTTGAAGCTGAACTGGCTCAGAGCAAACATCTCACCACAAAATAAAATAATTCACATTGAATATTTTGTTTGGCTGAACATTTCTGTATTTCACCTTGGCATTGTCTTTCAGGCAAAAATGAACAAAAAGGCTGTTATAATGGAATTTTCTCCAGGAGAGATATTCTTATTTTTACTTAATTCTACCCTTTTTGTCCATAAAAAACCCCACTTGTCAAACAAGTTGAATATTTACTTTATTCTTCTTCCTCCTTTTCATTATGATTTTCCCCCACAACTAACAGCATAAAAATTATAATTTGATTCACCCTGTCATACTGAACTTTATACAGATATCTATTTACTGTACATATATATATTTACTGTATCATATATGATAATGAGCACTAGTTTTTTTCTATTTCAGGCATTATTAAAGTGCTGTGAACAGTGAGATCCCAGAACTGAGCCGCAGCTAAAGATAATAGTATATTCTGTATTCCTAGAGTCTGATGAAGTTTTCTCCTGAAAAAAAAATTGGTTATTGCAGGAATATGGATGTATATGGATTTCCTTTTCTTTCTGTTTCACTGACTGTCATTTGTACTGCTTTGATCTTTTCCCTAATGCCTTGGAGTTATCCATAAGTTGCTGAGGTGTGCTTTAGTGGATGGAGATGTGTTTGGAGTGTTAGTTCTCAGAACTTAGGACTCCAAGAGCTGTCTTATTTCAGACTGCTTCCTCACTGCAGTTTCCCATCCTTCGCTCTTTTTACAGTATCAGTTTATAAACAAGTACCTTAGTTTAGAGCTATAGCCATGAGCTGGCTGAAGTTGGATGAGGCAATGAATGTATGTGATTGTAAGGAACTGGCTTCAATGATCTAGGTGATTTCTTCCAGTCCGAGGCTTCAGTTTCTCAAGTCAGCATTTTAGCCCTTCATTTCCTGATATCAGCTTTTAAGCAGACTTTGTTTCTTTGGTATCATTCTTTCTTCTCTTACAACCAGCTTATCAATAGCCCAACAATGTATTGCTCTTCAGTGGCTGTTGACCCTGCCTGTTGTATAATACATTATGTAGTAGGGGAATATGCTCCTAGGAAACTTTCTGGGGTAAAGCAGCTATTGATTTTACAAATGGCAAGTAGCCACACTTTTTTTTTTTCCGCTTTTATTTTTCTATTTATTGTGAAACTAACAGAAAGACGAAAAGCATTTCCATTGGAAGGTCTTATCAAATAAATGAATTTTACTTGCAGAGCTGGAAAGACTTGGAGCCATACAGACCTACAGCATGAGTGCGGTATTTAATTTGGATTGTAGCAATGAGAACATTCTGTTCTGTATCATAAGTATCCTGGACCATTCAGACTTATGCATGTAGGTGGACAGCAGCAATCTTGAAAGTTGAGAAATGGTATTTTTTTTTCTCCCTCCTTTCTTGTTTTCTGCTACTCAGAGCTAGTTTCTCTTGTTCTCTACAGTTCTCAAATCATCTTAAATTAGATTGTTTCCAGAAAGACATTTTAAATATTCTTACCATACCAAAGTCTCCGTAGTACACAGATGAAACCAAAAGTTGCTTTCAATAAACTTATCTTTTTTCTGAAGCATAATTGTCTTGAAGACACATTCCAACAATATCACATCACTAAAAAAACCCCAAACCCAAACCACCTAGACATCTGTCACTTTTAGTTAAGAGACAGATTTTATACTAACAATCCATTGTGTGTCAGTTTTTATGTTTGTAAAATAAATCATGCAACACAGTTTAGAGGAGGCTTTACTTTATTAATACTGCACTAGATGATTTTCAAACTGGCATTTTTTGCTAGCTTGATAGCTCAGTAACATTCACTTTTAAAAGAAAATAATGATGAACCTTGACAAAGCACCAATAAATGCAAAGTAAAAACCTCTGGTTTTCATAAGCTTTCTCTTTACTTACTAAAAGCTGCCTTTAACTTCAGGTAACATGGATTGATGTTGGATGCTGAAATATTTGCTTTAAACTGGAGTAATAAATTATGAATTTGTGGCCTCATTTAGCATTGTGGTACCCCTGGCTGAAACAGTCCCTTAGGAAATGCCACTTTTTATCTATGCATATAGAGCAATAAAAATATGCACCCTGGTGTTCCCAACATTTTCCATATTATGGAAGCTGTGTGGCATAATTTATAAAGTGCACACAAATATCGTAAAGCTATTTTTTAAATTACTGCATTGAAAATAATTAATAGAGAACCTGTAAGATATTCTCTTTATAACTGCAGTTGAATGAGCTCTCAGCAGCTAGAAACTAAAAAAAAAAAAAAAAAAAAAAAAACCACACACTTGAAATTGCAAGAAAATAGAATCCCATAAGATTATTCTCCAGACCAAGCCTGCCTGATCTTAGCTATTATTCTGTTAGTGTAATCAGGGCTCAGTTCTAAAAGATGCTGATTTTCCTGGCCCTGATTCAACAAATAAGAGTCACAGGCATAACTACAAAAAAGAGAGTAATCCTCCTGAGTATCACTGAACTAAAGATTTGCTTAATATTCAACCTCTTGGGACAGATGCAGAAGTATATATATGTACATTTTGCAGTCACTTTTCAACAAAAAAAGAGGGACATTAGTAGGAAGCGAGGGTCTAAATAAATTACGCATATCCCTGACGTGAGCTTGTGTTGCACCTCTTCTGCTACACATCAGGAATATCTCTTTTCCAGTTCAGACCCTCAGGTCTTTGTAACATTAGATTTCTCTGCTGTTCCAATGATCAGTTCAGGCTATGAAACAGTGTTACCTGCCACTCTGCAAACACTGCAGTATCAGAATTTTTTAAAAAACTTTTCTGCTATCCTAACTTTTCCTATTATCAGTGCAGTCACTTTAAAAATCACCCTCACTTGCTGCTTCTGCTGTAAACAACTATGTGTTGAATGGAATCCAAATAAATACATCAGCTATTATTCACACCCTTCACTATTTTGTTTTAAGTCTGTGTGCTGACACAATTATTTTGGTCTAAGTGACTTATTTTAGTATAGCCTAAAGTTGATTCCTTTCCAATTTAGCTATATTTATATAAAAGCACACTTATGTTGAAATAAGAGTGTCCACACAGAGCTTCAGCCCAAAATAGGAAAAGTTGTGAGTTACTATTGAGATGATTGTTATTACAGTTCTGCTCATGGTGTAAATAAACCCAAAATCATTAAAGTGAGTATTAGCCATAAATAAGCACAACAGGAAAACACATCTGAGAGAGGCTTCATGTTTTACATTCTGCTCTGCTCCTCGTTGGAGCTTTCCCATCTGTGTGTAGCACCAATAAATGGCCTCAGATTTCATCACATATTGATTTCTTTGAAAAAAGTATGAATTGTTACTGATAAGAAATTATTTTGTTGCCCTTGGGGCATCTGCACTGTTACAAAACATAACAGAGTGTCTGAGTGGAGTCATTCCTCACTGAACCCATCAGGATGTAAGTGTTTCTGACATTATGGCCCTCAAATATTACATGTGGATTTGGCGATTACCTGAGTCCATACAGAGTAAGACAAACATGTTTTGTATTGTCAATACAGTTCTGTCCTCTGAAGAATCACTAGCTGCTTTCTCTCATGACAATTAGGCATGTGAACTTAGGAAACCTCGACAACCTTTATTCTTTTAGTTTTTCTGCGGTTTTCAATACAATCCTGCTATGACGTTAATTCAGTCTAATTGCAACAAAGATTCATTTTTTTTTCTCACCAGTTCTTACTTTCGATGCCTTATTAGAATTCCAGCTACTGATTTCAGTAAATCTAGGGCTTATCTGCAAATAAAGATTTCTGTTAAGGTGCCTAGAATTTATCTACGTGGATGAAAGGGGGAAAATTCTTCTTAGATTTCAAGTTTTGGAGTTGGATTCTGAGCTAGGAATCAATGAGGAGGTGGTGTGAATTTCGTGCTATTTCAAGTAGAGAATCATGGATGCAGCAGTCAATGAAGCTGATCAGAAGCAGCATTAGACTTGCTTATAAAGATAGATGAGGAAATGTACTATATGGTGGATATCCCTGAACTGTGTCAGATGCAAATAGGTTAAAAGGCAAAAACTTCAGATGCTTTCGTATTAGAACAAAAAAAATCATAAAAGTTTAAAAAGGAAAATAGAAAAGAAGAAAAACCAGTTAAATAAATAATCTAGAGACCCAGTAGGGAATATCAAGATAGGATATTAAATTGGGTTTAGAAAACTGTACTCATAAGATTATGTGAAGGCAGAGATTTGAGGATCAAAAGAAATAGAGTTAAATGGCTCAAATGCTTTCACATGATTCTAAATCGACACAGCACGAGCAGCTTGCGACGTTCTGTCTGCCAATCTTCCCTGGATATGTGCATTCTTTTCCTAAAGCCCTCATTGTGATCTTTGTAAAAGAAATTCACACACTAATGATGTCCCTTAGTGTACCTTATGAAACATTCAAAATGGGCTGTTACGGATCCGGAGTTTAACAGGGAGCAACTAATTGTTTATGCTGGGCTAGCCTGAGGGGGTTTCATTTTAAAAATTTAATATTATAAGGCCTGAATTTCCAGGGTAAAGTTTCTCTAATAGATGGTTCAATAGCACATAGCCAGTCAGTGAAAAGCACACTGTGCGTACTTTTTTTTTTTTTGTATGAAACTCTCTGTAGACTCTATGCTGTTTATTTATGAGGCTGAGGTCTGGCTATGCTAATAGCTGGGGAAAAAAAAAAAATCAGCCAGCCACCCTACCTGCTAGCATACTAGAATGCCTGTTGTGCCACCTTCCAAGCTGCTGTTTTATTAATGATCTTGAAACTGAAATAGTAAGGCATGAAGAAGTGTTAAAATGACTTACTGATATGTCACAGACGTTTGCCAAGAAAATGAAAAGCACTGAGAGGAAAAAGCACCAGGGAGGCCAATGAGGAACCAAATGTTCCATATTCTGATTTGTCTGACCTTCGCCTTCCCAGGCTCTAAAAAGAAACAAAGCTGCCTTGCTTGTGCTGTGAAAACTTGTTATCCATAAGCTCCAGAACTGTGTGGATTATGTACACCATTTGCTTATTTACATTAAAAATAATTCTTCGTTAAATTGAACACATTCTTTGCTTTGTTAAAAAGAAAAACAGCAGCACAGATATTCCATTATGCCTCAGACCCATCAATGCTTCATGCTTGTTTCTTAGCATCTCTAGTAACAATTTTTTGGACAGAGAAGAATTAGGGAAATGCTGATATTGAAGGCAGTCATAGCAGGGGAAGAACCAGAAGAAGTATAAACTATTATGTGGCTTCAAACAGCAGACAACAATTTCCGTGTATTCTTTTGTCAGTGTAGTATTTCTGGTGAGCCCAATTCTGAGGTTTTTCTGGGTAATAAACTGCCTGTCTTATATCACAGCACACGGTATGATAGGTCTGTGTCCTTGATATGGGTCTTTTGGTGGTGAATTGACATCCACTTTTCTAGCAGCATGGCAAATGAAGACTTCTTCTCAGCTGGATGTCATACCGAAAAAGCAGAGCTAGCAACTCGTTTCCTACATCAGCTCTCTGAGCTATTTGAGCTGAGCTCAGCCAATGGGGATAGCAAATTTCACCAGAGTCTCTGTGAGGATGGAGGCACTCCAGCTGGATCTGGAAGAGGACTCCTCTCCACCCACTTTCACCATCCGCTCTCCAAAGAAACCAAGAGACAGTCTGAACAGGACAGATTTTTCCCACAGGACAGATTTTCCCCAAGTGCCTAAATTGATGAAAGTGTCCTACCTTGAATAATTTGTAAAACAGAAAGAGGACTGAAAAAGACACGTAAGCAAAACACAGTCTTGGTAGGAGAACATAAATTTTGATGGATTTTTTTTCTTTGGGGATTAATCTTTCCCATACTATCAGAAGGCACCTGAAAGCAAACAAGATTGTTATGTTTTGTGGACTACACTTTTCATGCCCCTTCTTCCGTGAGTTTCCCTGGTTTTTTTTTAACTGTTGCTCAGAGATTAACACACTTGAAGTACAGAAGAGTATTTCAGGTAAATGGGTGGCTTCATTTTGCTCATGAACGAATTAACGCTTGTCTATGCCTCACACATGAAGGGCATTAGGGAGTTTAAAAGTCTCTGTATATGGCATCCTGTAGCTAGAATGGGAGCTGTAACTCTGAATCTCTGCCGTGAACAGATATTAGAACTACTAAATGATTCTAAGCTGGTTTATACCCCTCTGTTTTTCAGATAGGTTTGTCACTTTTGGAGAGAGGGGGGTTCACTTTTGGAGGCAGGTTACCTTTACCTACAGCTCAGGCAGAGGATGGATGGCAGCAGTACCGCCCCACACTGCCTTCTGACAGGTTGTGGCACCAGCTGAGTAGGTCTCTTTGTAGATGGGGAAGATAAAGTCTGCAGTCACAGCATCCTTGTGGAGGTTGTTAGCAAGCACGACTGGTGCCACTTGCTGCGTGCCTGCATGTGTAAAGTGATCACAGGAACAGAGTGTAGAATCCCCATTCATTTCTAATTGCTTTTCAGTTTGAAGACCAAATTTTAGATCTGCCTGAATTCCTGCAAGCCTGCTTGTTTCCATGAGGCTCTAAAGGGTAAAAGTTAGTGCAGAATTTAGCCCTCTATCATGACTAATTTAAGCAAGTTTTAGACTATTAACCTAGAGGCCAAAGGTTCATCCGGTTATCACAACATCACCAAGTCCTCCAGACTTCCTCCTGCCTTCTGATACTTAATTGTGTTTGGTTTCTGTTAGAGGCTCAGAATGCTTGTTAGATCCTAGAAGGTGTAAAACATAATCCAGTACTGTCTCCAAACTAGTACCCTGGCAAGCACAAACAGTGCATCTAAGACCGTGTTAGTATTGATCTCGAGTCAGATCACATTAGCACTTCCTACGCTACCTGGCTAGAGCCTGCCAGGGAGTTAGCAATGCATAGAAAGACAGACCCAGGCAGTCAGATCGATGGATTAATGACGTCTGTCTCCTTTGTGCAGTTTTACTTCCTATGTATCTCTGTTGATCCCCTCGTGCCCTCCCTGGGAATGAACTTTCTAAAGGTTCAGAAGACAGATAACACAATTGTGTGCAAGTAATGCCTGTATAATAGCAAACATTAAAAAAACCCCATGATCATAATGAATGTCTAGATCTGCGTGTGCACCTACACTCACACATATATAGTTTTTCTCTCACAGAGATTTTGCTTTATGAGTATGTTGTGTGTTCATTCCTTTTAGGCTAATATACAGATTTTTAGGAAAAGCAGGTTATCATTGGCAGATGGTCATGTTTACGTGTTACAGAGAACTGTATAAAACAGCTTGTAAAATTTCCAGTGTGTGGATGAATAATAACTATAAACTTTCCTAAAGGATTTCTAGATTTCTTCTCATGTCCCTCTCCCATGTCTGTCTTACTTTGAAATATCAGCATTTCTCATTACTAACTGGCTGTACACACCCACCTTCACACACTCATAGGTGGATTGAAAATGAGTTTCTTACACTATCAATAAATTGTTCTGTCAATTTGTCCTAGATTTTACTTTATAATTTAACACACTGTTTTCAAAAAGGTAGCATGCTGTAGCTAAATATTTCACTGTATGTTACTCTGTATGTCACTCTGCCATTTCCTGACAAAACATATCTCCATTTCTCTGTGACCGTACCTTTACGTGTTTATTCTAACTCTCTTGTTTATATTTTTTTCTAAAATGGTAGCTTTCTGGTTGAATTAGTGACAAAGAAATATCAGGTCTTTGTGATTTATTTTCTTCATTGGAAGGCAACTGCCATGGTGAACTGTGTGTAAAGTTTAATATCTTCAAATATAATCCTTTTGTAAAATTAACTATTTGGGGTTTTTCTACCTGTACCATTCTACCACCTCTACTTACCTCAGTCTTCAACATTTTCCTCACAGATTTTCTGTCTGCCTTATTTGACATTCTTTACATAAGTTTTACTGCCTTAAACCTATTTTCCCAAGCCCTTCTGAGAATCTCAGCCTTGTATTTGTGATTATTTATATTACAGCAATAGCTATGGGACCTAGATGAAACCAGAGCTCTATTTTACTAGCACAGATTCATGTCGAAAAACAATATTTACTCTGAAGACTTGATAATAGTGGGATCCAGTCCTGGACACCTCAGAGAGATGTGCATTCTAAGCATATAGTGAGGCAGTAAAGAAAATAACCTGTCTTCCTCACACAGCCAGTGGATCAGCCTCCCTAGGGATGTGGTAGAGACCCCATCACTGGAGGTTTTCAAGATGCGATTGGACAAGATGACAGATAATCTGGGGTGCCTTTCGCATGACAGGCCAGACCAGATGATCTTTCAAGGTCCCATCAGACCTGGGCTGTTCTATAATCATTATAAGTAAGAAGATCTCTGCTCCACCTGGAAGCCTTTAAGGACCTCAGCTTCCTTCACTGACCACTCAGGTACACCAGGCTGAGTGTTTATCTTCCCATATTAGTTTGGTCTTGTCTCCACACCAAAGCCTAACCTCCCTGAGCATCAGCACAGTCTGTATGCCCCTTATTTGTCTGTCTCTGGTTTGATGTAAACCCACTGGTTCCCTCAAGGGGAAAACCCTGGCAGAGGTGGATGATGGGTGATGCTGGACTGATGTCCCTACCCAGGTGATGAAGCCTAAGAAAGAGCACAGCAGCTGAGGTGACACAGACATTGTTGGTAGCACGTTACTGGGGAGGAAAGCTTAGAGGAGCTTTTTTTTTTTTTTTTTTTTAAAGCACAGGAAGCACAGGTTGGGCATTTCAGTTATGAAGGCTGGATCTGACCAAAAATCGGTAAATGAAAGACTAGAAAAGGAAACAGAACGGAGATGATTCACCCAAAGCTGTGCATCTGGTCGTAGTCTAGCGCGGAGCTGGCTGGACTCCTGTGCCTCCAATCTGATGAGCAGTTGCTCACATTTACCAAGCACCAGACAAAAATACATTCGCTCACTTTTTTTTCCCCTCACAAATTTCCTTGGACTATTTTCCAGTGATCTAATCTCTTCTTTTCAAGACTCACTCCGTTCTTTGGGCATAGTGCAGGCAGATAATTTCACTCTCTGGGCCAGCTGGGGTAGGTACCTGTGAGTAGTACAGGGGGTTCTCAGAGAGTTCTCTGCAGAGGGATGAAGAGCAAGAGCTGTAGTAGTATTCACAGGCAAAACGAAGGCCTCTGTGACTCAAAGTTCATAGCCTATACGGGAGCTGCATTGCGGGTTGGTGACTGGCTCATAAATTCGAATAATAACTCTGACATGCCGCAGAGCTCCTTGCGTTTTTGTTCCCCAGAAGAGCTTCATGCAAGGAAGGATGGATTCAGCCCTCAGTTATGACCATGATTATCTATGGCTTTATTATATATGCAACAAATTCAGTTCCTTATCCTAGGAGAATGGGTTCCTATAAGTATAACTATAAGCCCACAAAGATGCTGAATATTTTATGAAATTGTATTTTAGTTTGGAAGGGATCTGCTAGGAATGTGTTGCTTTCTTCCT
>NW_010133098.1:72856-73375 GCF_000699245.1 Pterocles gutturalis | reverse complement strand
CCCTGAACACTCTTAAAAACATGATAATGCTCCTGACAAACCTTTCAAGGATAAGCAATTTCTTTCAAAACAAAAAATAAATTACGCATCTGAAAATTATTCACACACTTGATCTATCCTAATCAAAAACCCCATCCCTCAAGACTGGACAGGTTTTCGTCAAGGCACTTCATACTGGGTTCAAGTTCTTGTTAATTTAAGAAAAATGCTATAGGGCAACCATTTTTTATTATTTATGACTATTTTCAAAAACTCATTTCTCTTTTCCTGTCCCTCAGTGAGAACACTGGTGGCATTCTGCTTTATGGAGCTCATATTGACATTTCTGCTAACTCCACGCTCACGCTGTAGGATTGAAAGCTGCTGCCCATCACAATAGTGTTTGAACACCTATTCTTCAGGGTCTCATCCAACAAGCTGTTCTTTGCATCAATGTAGAGCTCCTTTGGCTTGTTTCTCTCCTCATACATTAGGAAAAAAAAGAGATGGATTGTAAGATTTACAAATTCAGGCTATTTC
>NW_010133098.1:62598-72825 GCF_000699245.1 Pterocles gutturalis | reverse complement strand
AGCAGGAAATTCCCTAGGCGTTAGGCTCCTTGTGCAGCATGCCCAAATATCCACATTTTGGTATCAGCTGAGCTCTTATGTGAACATAAATGTGGTATTTTAGCAAATGAAGGTGTGCATTTAGATTAAAGTGCTTGAAAGTATAAAATATTCATCCCTGCTAGTGCTGAGTACATGAGTACAGACTATCCTGAGAATAATGAATCTGAAGAAAACCTGCACTGTATTTCTGTACATCATGCAAGAGTAACTGTACAATGTCTCCTGACAAAACATGACCAAATAATCTGATTGTAAGGATAAATATACGTCTTCGGAAGGTATTTGAGATTAAAGCTTTATTGTGCTAAATACTGTGCAAATGTAGAGTCAGTCAGTGCCCCTGACCTTAAGACTTGACCTCCCAAACACAGAAGACAAAGTCAGGAAAGGGAAAGCAGACATAAGAAAGCTTGGTGAAGACAACATAGAAGGTCAGTGGCCAAAGTAAGAGTGAAACACTGTTCTTCAATGCCAGTCTAGGACAAATCTCTGCATCAAACCATGCTGCATTTTATTCCAGAAAAGGACCTGGAAATGCCGTGTACTTGCTGCGAGGCCTATTTCACTTTTGGTAAGGTTGTTTCTTACTGTGCAGTGACTGTAAGGTTATTCAATACTTAATGGAAACAGGAAAAGAAGATATATTCACTGAAATTGAAAAACAACTGGGAGAACAGAGACTCTATTAGAACTCAAATAAGTCAACCGTTTTTTAAAATGAACAAATAATATTCTGGTTCTGTGTTGTTGGTTTGTTTGGGGGTTTTTTCCCAAAAAGATGAGAGAATTTTCCTGGCTTAGGTGACTTTTAGTTATTAAGTCTATCTTTACTTTCCTAGGTATGTGGGATTCAGGTCAGGATTATGTTTTTCATGAATGAAACAGAAGGGTGTTATTTTGTGTGTTCAGGTGAAATTGGAATGTGCATGACCTTTGTAAAACTGCACATTTGTTGATTGCTGTGCTCATGGTGTTACTTAAATAAAAGTAAAGAAAAAAAGAAGATAATAACTTGTGGTGAGAAGGAGATTTTATTTTCCTTCCAGGTGGAGTTAAGCAGTATGTAAAGTATGTGAACAGGATTTGCACTGTTTGTTAAAAGGATTATTCAGATATAAAAACCATAAACCAAAAGCATTGCTCACGTAAACATAGCTGCATTAGTGATATGACACCATGGAAGAATTTGGCTCCTTACTTCTTAAAGTTGCTGGAGAAGTGAAACAATAAATATTTATGTCATAATATTCATAGAATCATAGAATGGTTAGGGTTGGAAAGGACCTTAAAGATCATAGAGTTCCAACCTCCCTGCCAGTGTCAGGGCCACCCTCCACTAGACAATATTGACAATATTCCAACAACACAGGGCAAATTTTTAAGACTTTAGCTTTTTATCGCAATCAAATAGATACTATTTAGATTACAGAAAGAATAGGTGCAGGTTAATGAAACTGAAAGTGGTTTAGACTTGTAAATAAAATTAGGCTTTTTCAACAAAACAATTTTATTTTTACAAGGATAAGTAATTAAAAATCAAAATTTTATTTTTCTAATTTTGTTTTTAAAAATGAAACATTAAAAGTCATAAAAAATAGTTTGCAAAATGGGCTTTGGCTAAAGAGGAATTTACAATAACTTTTATAATAATATATTTTTAAATAAATCTTGGACATAAAAACAGAAAAAGGAAACGATCTTGTTCAGAACAATCACAATGAAGCCCCTTCAAAACCATTACAGGAAAATCATTTGGAAGCTCTTGCAGGGAAAGCATTCTTCTTTGGTGACCAACTCAATATCTGTAATGCATTGCTTATTTTTTACCTAAGCCTGGTAGCACAATAAGATTTCAGTCCAAGATATTAACTGGGATCTAGTATAAATTCATTTCATACTGACTGACTACCAGAAGGTTCAGCACATGTGGTAAAAAAAAAAAAAAATAAAAAAAAAAAATTTGGAAGTAATCTCAAGCTCTTATGCAACAGTGATCACATTTTTACTTTACAAGTCTCTAGTCCAGACTTCAAGTGTACACAAATCTTACCCAAGAGAAGTTCCAAAATTCTAACGATATTCCTTATTTGCTCAAAAAACTGTGCCTGAAGGTTTTATGCTAATTTTTAAATGTATTTTCAAAGAAGAAACAATGTATATCGCATTCAATTCTCCAGAACTCCAAGGTGGTTAAGAGGATTTTACTCTTACTTTCCAGACTAGTTCACTAAAAAAGGTACATTTCAAACCAGAAGTAGGGTGTTAGATGAATTTCTAAGTTTCTGTAAAGGCAGGTTGCTAATAACTTCTTTGTCAGACTTAATTATAGCAGTCTTCTATGAACAATAACGTTGGTCAGCCAGCACATCCTTCAATTTGTGTGCATCACAAAATAGCCAAACTATGAAGGGTGATTTCGCACCTGTGCATGGGGGAAGGTCAGGGATGGAGCAGTGGCAAATCAGACCAAACAGTCTGATAAAGTCCTAATCTCAATTTTGATCAATTCCATTAATACTAATGACTTATTTTGACAGACTTTGTGGCCTTAGGTAGCAGAGTTCTTTACAGGAGGAGATCATTGTCATTGTCTCTGTCTTGTAGAGAATGAGACAAAATAGCTTGCCCAAAATAACCTTGGAGATGAGGGGGCAGAGTCTTTGGAGGAAATATGATCTGAGACTTTCCAGCCTGTTCTGGCAGACATTACACAGCACTTAGCCGTCCTTCCACTGCAAACCACGCGGCTTAGTGCAGGGACAGAAAATTGGAGGTTTATAAACATCTGAAGTGGATAGGCTGTACATCTTGTAAGGACAGGAACCTTCTTAGATTCTAACGTGGAGAAAAGGAGCCTAAAGCCTCATCCTGTCCTGTTCTTAGTCTCCAGGCTTAAAGCTGAAAATCTATTTTCTAAGCTGTTACAGCTCAGTTGTGAATGCAGTGTTAGGAGGGAGCACAAATCATTTCCTAGAAGAAAAAAAAAAAAAAAAAAAAAGTGGTGCATTGCTGCATATCAGAGGCAAGATTAAACTCACATCCTGTGAACAGTAACAATAATAAAAATTATCACGGTAATGTAAAAACAAGAGAAAATGCTCTATACCTATGGCAGAAGGTGTATCATTTTTTGGTTCAGACATGGCTGTCGGTCAGTTTCTGATTTGTTCACAATATAGAAAAGACTGAATCTCTCAAACATCTTTTTTTTTAGAATACTAATGTAGAAATGAACAGAAGAACATTTTCCATTCACCTAAGGAAGTGGGAGAATAATTAAAATCTCTTTTAAAGGTATTTTGAGTTCTTCATGTCAAAGCTAATTAAATATGCTCATTTCAGTAAAGTTTCATCTATGTGGTTTTACAGAAAGACCTTAACACAGAAAAGAGTAGTTTTGCAGTAGTATTCTGATACTGTCTGTAATTCTGCAATTTAAATTCCAGTTAGTATTTTGTGTGTTTTAATCATTCTCTAAATATATACAGCTAAACATTGTTTAGATGTCTGGAATTAATTTTGGAATTAGTATACTAGTTAGGATTGGCAACCTAATTGTGTAAAAAAAAAATCATTATTCCCATAGTCCATATTATCCTTTTTTGAATATGTATTTCCAAGCAACATTATGTATTCAAATTAGGAATCTCAGTGCTGAATCAGTCCAAGGTCATCACAGTTTGTCTGTTACAGTCTCCCTCAAGTTTGATGAGAGAGCTACATTAATGAAAATGCATTAGATTAAAAAAAAAAATAGAACACTGTTAAGTTCTTGTATTAGTGATGATAATTTTGCATTTGACACAGAGTTAAAAAGAATTTCTCTATTTGATGGTGTATTAATATCTGTAGTGACAAATCCTTCAGCACACACTATAGCTGCCATTGCCTGGAGGAAAACCTAAGGACAGTCTAAAAAGCACTGTGGAGGGAAGTTGTAAAGAAGTACTTGGTTTGGAGTTGTTAGACTGAAACTAAGCAGGACGGTTTGATGTATTGCCAGAAGGCTTTATCTTCTGAAAAAGTTTATAATCAAACACAAAGGAGAGCCTACTGCACATTTTGTTGTTCAGCGAACATGAAAAGTTGTTTTCCTTTCGTTAATGCATCTCTCTTTACACTTAGCCTTATCCAAACCAGCACATTCTGTAGATACTGTTACCACTTAAAGTCCGGGATTAATTCACTTCAGTGAAAATTTGGTTCCTTTTTAATTTTTTTTTAAGCTGAGTTTGGCAGACACACTTGAATCAGAAGTCAGAAAAGGGAAAGTATAAGTTAATACTGTAACATTTTTCAAAACTTCCATGTGAAATCTCAGAAGTATTTCCACAGATATTATGGACCAACTTCCTTGGTACATCTGATTTCGAAAGGTAAGTATTCATAAAATCATAGAATGGTTTGGGTAAGAAAGGACCTTCAAGGTCATCTAGTTCCAACCCCCCTGCCATGGGCAGGGACACCTCCCACTAGCCCAGGTTGCTCAAAGCCTCAAAGCCTCATCCAACCTGGCCTTGAACACCTCTAGGGATGGGGCATCCACAACTTCTCTGGGCAACCTCTTCTAGTGCCTTCTTCCTAATATCCAATCTAAATCTGCCCTCTTTCAGTTTGAATCAGTTACCCCTCATCCTATTGCTGCACTCCCTAATAAAGAGTGCCTCCCCATTTCTCCTGTAGCCCCCTTTGAGTACTGGAAGGCTGCTAGAAGGTCTCCCTGGAACCTTCTCCAGACAGAACAACCCCAACTCTCTCAGCCTGTCCTCGTAGGGGAGGTGTTCCAGCCCTCTGATGATCTTTGTGGCTCTCCTCTGGACCTCCTTCAATAGGTCCGTGTCCTTCCTGTGCTGAGGACTCCACAGCTGGACACAATACTCCAGGTGGGGTCTCACGAGAGCAAAGTAGAGGGGGAGAATCACTTCCCTCGACCTCCTGCTAATGCTTCTTTTGATACAGCCCAGGACAAGGTTGGCTTTCTGGGCTGCAAGTGCACATTGCTGGGTCATGTTGAGCTTCCCATAAACCAACACATCCGAGTCCTCGTCTTCAATGTTGTTCTCAATCCATTCTCCTCCCAGCCTGTATTTGTGCTTACCATTGCCCCAACCCATGTGCAGGAACTTGCACTTGGCCTTGTTAAATTTCATGAGGTTGGCATGGGCCCACCTCTCAAGCCTGTCAAGGTCCCTCTGGATGGCATCCCTTCCCTCCAGCATGTCGACTGCACCACACACCTTGGTGGTGTTGGCAAACTTGCTGAGGGCACACTCAGTGCCACTGTCCATGTCTCCAACAATGATGTTAAACAACAGTGGTCCCAGTACCGACCCCTGTGTAACGCCACTCATCACCGGTCTCCACTTGGACACAGAGCTGTTGAACACAACTCTCTGGGTGCAACCATCCAGCCAATTCCTTATCCACCAAGTGGTCCTTCTGTGAAATTCATGTTTCTCCAATTTAAAGACAAATGCTTTGCACAAATCCAGGTAGATGATGTCAGTTACTCTTCCCTTATGCACCAACACTGTGAACCCTTCGTAGAAGGCCACCAAATTTGCCAGGTACGATTTGCCCTTAGTGAAGCCATGTTGGCTGTCACCAATCATCTCCTTATTTTCCATATGCCTCAGCACACTTTCCAGGTGGATCTGCTCCATGATCTTACCAGACACAGAGGTGAGACTGACTGGCCTTTAGTTCTCCAGGTATTTCCTTTTTTCCCTTCTTAAAAAATGGGGGTTATATTTCCCCTTTTCCAGTAATCAGGAACTTCCTCAGACTGCCGTGACTTCTCGGATATGATGGATAGTGGCTTAGCAACTCCATCTGCCAGTTCCTTCAGGACCCGGAGATGCATATCTTCAGGTCCCATGAACTTGTGCACCTTCAGGTTCTTTAGATGGTCTCTAACCTAATCTACTCCTACAGCAGATAGTTCTTCCTTCTCCCAGTCACTGCCTTTGCCTTCTGTGACTCGGGCGGTGTGGCTTGAGCTCTTGCCAGTAAAGCCTGAGGCAAAGAAGTCATTGAGTACCTCAGCCTTCTCAATATCCTGGGTAACCAGGTCTCCCATTTCATTCTGGAGAGGGCCCACATTGTCCTTTGTCTTCCTTTTATCGCCAACACACCTATAGAAATTCTTCTTGCTGCCCTTGACACCCTTGGCCAGATTTAATTCTATCTGGGTTTTATCTTTCCTAACCTGATCCCTGACTGCTCTGACAGTTTCTCTGTATTCCTCCCAGGCTACCTGTCCTTCCTCCTATGCTCTGTAGCCTTCCTTTTTGTGTTTGAGTTTGTCCAGGAGTTCCTTCTTCATCCATGCAGGCCTCCTGGCATTTTTGCCTGCCTTTCTCTTTGTTGGGATGCATTGCTCCTGAGCTTGGAGGAGGTGATCCTTGAATATTAGCCATATTTTTTGGGCCCCTCTTCCCTCCAGGGCTTTATCCCATGGTACTCCACCGAGCAGATCCCTGAAGAGGCAAAAGTCTGCTCTCCTGAAATTGAGGACTGTGAGTTTGCTGTGTGCCCTCTTTCCCCTAAGGATCTTGAATGTCACCATTTCATGTTCACGACAGTGAAGGCTGACCTTGAGCTTTGCATTCCCCACCAGTCCTTCCTTGTTGGTGAGAACAAGGTCCAGTACGGCACCTAATTCTCTATAAAAGTGAGATAGAAACTAGGTATTACATGTATTTTCTTACTTTTCAGCAATAAGTAAGAAATAATAATGATATTAATGATTTAGGAAGGAAATGTGACAGAGGAGTATGAGAAAGTGTCAAGCTATATGAATAAGTTATTTTAGAGATATATTAGCCCTAGATGAGCTATGCTGAATCATATCACCTTGAGTAGGGGGTAAGACTTTTCCTGTGGCCTTACAAATTACTGATTAACTTGCTGTAAATATGCACCTCGGTTTAATGTGCAGGTTTTGTTCTTAAATGTCCACAGAATAATTAAGTATAGATGAAAAATAATTCACCTCATATATATTCAGTTTTGGGCAGAAAACTGAAAGATATGGCTAACAGTTGATATCCTGGCTACAGAAAAATCAATAGCAAAATTCCCATCAAGCTGAATGTGGTGAGATTTTATATTTCATCTTGAGTGTCATAGAGCAGCAAATATGTGGGCCAATATAGTTAAAGAATATATTCTGTCAGGGGGAAAAAAAGAAAGAAAAAAAAGCCTCATTTGTTTTCTCATTGGTTTGAATGTCTTCAGGCTGAAAAGAAAGAGACTATTTTGATAGCATGTAAAGAATAGAAAGAATAAGAGATGTGTCCTAGGAGACAAAACTAAAATGACAAAATCTACAAAGTGGGTATAAGAACATATAAGACAAATGGACAAAGAGTAAGTCACTGATGTAATTCAATATTTTACCCTCAGTGTTTTCCCCCACAGCCTTCCTCTTTTCTGAAGCACCTGAGCTGAATCTCTTCTGCTCAGCTTGAGCAGAGCCTCGTTTAAAGAATCTTAACAGAAATTTGAAATAATAGTGTGAAGAAAACAAAAGGTAGCTTCAAGCTGTGTATTAAGCCAAACTTTCAGACACTGAAATATATTCAAACAAGCAATAGTGTAGTGTTGAAAGAGCATGAGGAATCATACTCCTGGGAGCATTCCAGTATTGGCAGGTATATTGCTATATGACTTTCCAGTCTTAGTATCTATGATATAATAGCTCTTCAGTTCAGCTTTTTCTCCTTGCTCCTCTTTCAGTTTGTGCTGTTATCTAACATGGCATAGGAGCTAGCAGCTTTCTTGGTAATGACTGAGCAGGTGTATTTGAAAGGAGATCACCAATATAATGTGTGGATTCACTGAAAGGTTCATTCACAGAGATGGTACCAGGCATGATTTTTTTACTAAATCTACTGCAATTCTCCTGTATGACCTTGTGTAAGTCGTTGTTGCCTGGGACTGTGCCTGTACTGCCGTATATCATTGTCATGGCTATATCACAACATTTATGTTCCAGGTTCCCAGAAGGAGTCCAGAATCCCATATTTTGTCTCTCTGTACAGTGTACATGGAGAACTGAACCTACCGAAATGGTACCCTTAAGTAAGTTGCTGCCTAAAAAAATATTGGTCTGGGTTAGATATTAATTTGCTAGATGCATTATTCCTTCTTGTGCAGGTACATTTCCCTCCATTTGGGTTTCACAGCCCAGTTCCCCCATTTGCATGTAGGGGTCCTAAGCCCCCCTTTCAGCAAGAAGGGATTCTAAAACAGTGTTCTTTACATACTAGAGTAGCAGTGAGAACACCAACCTTACTTACACTCTGCTTCTATCGATGAGCAGTTGTAAGAAAAGAATGGGAATCCTTTACTTCTTCCTCCTGCTTTGTTCCACAAATCCACAAAGTGTGTAAATAAAAAAAAACCCACTTAATTTTTCTTCATTCGTTATATAATTTCTGTGTATGATGCAAATTTTAAGGGACTAGGGTTGTTTCTAACTGCATATTTCTGCAATATTTTAGCTCAGCAAGGATCCATTTCAGTTAAAACCTGTGCTACCTTCATGTAAAATGATCAAAGTAATTTTAATTTTTCCATGGTGCTCCTTAACTTGCATAAACAGAAACCACATCTTGTGTTTGTTGGTTTAGTATTTTAGATTCAGGAAGCTAATCTAGAAACAAAGAGACAGTCTGTTATTTCCTTAATAGAAATGTGAGACGACATTTACATAGTTTGTTTTGGTGTTTTCTTGGTATTCTTCCTGCCCAGAGTGATATTTCCATAATGCCCCTCAAAGATTTGAAACACAAACACTTAGTGTTCCCTATTTCAAAGTGTTTTTATTAGATGCATTTTTTGAAATATTCTCTGAGCTTCTTAGTCTTCAAAAGTACTCATGGATCAATAGTAATATTATTAGGGGGAAAGAAAATTAATGCATTTCTTTTTCTGGGAACACACTAGATTTTGAACAGTCTGTTTTCCTAACCAGAACTAGAGAAGACTGAATGAACATCACCGGAGACTTAATGAACATCTTTCCTGTTGGTGCCATTCTCTTCCTTCCTCCTCAGTTTTAATCTCCTCCTTTCTGTCTGTGGCAGATGGCATTATGCTGATGAAGAAAAGAAATGTCTGGTTCTCAACAGCTTGTGCCAGCAGACCAGCAGTGTCTTTTCCTGCAAATCTTATTTTATGTAGAGAAAAGAATAGAAGATAATTATTTTATAAAAGGAAAAGAACTCGAAGTTCCTCGTGCTCAAAAAGGACATCAGTACTGCCAAAATACTGCTATGCCTATGTCCTTCCATGGGATGAACCACTTATTGATTCTGTAGGGCCTTGAGTGAGATGTATTACACACTCCAGGTGTGGTGCGTTGGTGGGAAAGACATTCTGATCAGATAGTCTAGACCAGAGATTTTAATTTTTCAATGAAATAATTAAATGCTGCAGGGAAGTAGATGCTTAACACAAATGATTAAGCATATTGTTAGGTCAAAAGCCTAGTTTTGTATTAAAAAATAAAAGCTTTACTTAGCTTTAATAGGAAACAACGAACTTCAAGCCAATGAGACATTTGTGCAGGAGTCTGTTATTAGCCAGCATTATTATCTGCATACTGCTGAATGTTAAGTAGCATGGCATAGCAAATCCAACCCAACATATTTTTCATTAGAAGTCTATCAGTTTTCATACTCAGTTCTGAACAGCTGACTTTTAAAGATGTTGTCTCTTGTTCTAAATTTTAAGACTAAATTTTAAAAAAACACACCAGAATTTATTTTAGGCACTGATAAACATTAACTCTGAAGTTTTAGGTTTTGTTCCGATGGATTGAGCATTTTTTTTTTTTTTTTAAAAGAAAAACCTTATCTTGTGCTTTTATGGAGAAGGGTTTAGTTTTCAGGACAGTCATTCACTCTGCAGATAAAAGACATTTAAAAAATAATCATATGCAATAAAATATTGTCTTCCAGAAAATCAGCCTTCAACAACATCTCACATTTTGTAATATGGACCATTGATGGGTTTTTTAAAATATAATTATCAACCTATTGTAACCAAAACACAGAAGGAAACAATGGTTACGCTTATACCAAAAAGACATATTATTTATCTTATTACGAAGGCTTCTCATGCTATTTAAAGACCAATAATAATGCTAGATTTTCAACAGAAAAAACCCAGAGATTT
>NW_010133098.1:0-62587 GCF_000699245.1 Pterocles gutturalis | reverse complement strand
GAATTTAGGAAGAAAAAAAGTTTCCAAACTGGGCTTGACACAGTATGATCTGCTAGCTACTCTTTATGTTCTATTGACTTCTAGAGGATGGAGTGTCAGGCCACCCAAATGCTGTCTGATAACTATCCAGTAGAACTGACTGGAAGCTTCTAGAGTGCTGCAGTTAACACAGGCTTTACAGTATTTCAAATGGCAGGAGATTTTGAATTCAAGTGGGAGATCTGGAGTAATATCACCATGGTATTTTGTTGTGGTTATGGTATTTTGCCATGCAAAATGTGACCGATGTAAGCAGTTCCTTAGCAGTTCCTCTCTTTTATGAAAAACGAAACAAAACTAAACAAAACACAACAAAAACCAAAACAAACAGACAAACAAAAAAACACAAAAAAACCCACACAACAAAAACCGTGTTCTAAGATGGTCAGGATTTAAGTTTTACATCTCACGCAAAAGATTGATTATGCTCTTGCCACATTCACATGCCAGAAGTATACTGTATTGATTGGATGCCCACTGCTTTTAGCAGTTAATAAATTAGTGTTTACTGGCTTGCAAAAGAGAGAGACAAAATAACATTGCATATATTAATAGTGTTTTTGAAATTAAATATCCGTAACGTATCAGAAAGGTGGAACTATTTTCATTAACGCACCAGGTTGACAGCAAGTTGTGTTAACAAAGTTCAGCAAAATGTCTTCAGTGTCCCTGGGATGTTTACAAAAATAAATTAGCCTGTGAAGACATAGCATGCTTAGGGAAATTCTAACACATGTAATTACACTGGAATGCAAAGCATGACAACAGGTTTGCTGTCATGATTAACAGTTAACTAGGTTTGGAATACCAAGAAATGTTTTACATATCCATAATTTATTGTCATTCCTTTAGGTTGAGTACAATTTACACTGATGCCAATTCAGAGCAGAGAATGATTGTTTAATCTCAGTTTTCTTTTGGGTTGAGAATGAGATAATTTATTTTTAACTACATGATTTCTGACCACAGACAGCACAAGCCAAAGAAAAACTGCTCACTGATGCTGAATAAATGAAAAGAGACCAGTTAGTACATCTCAATGAACTATTCTGTAGAGTATTTGACTCTGTGCCTTGATGTCAGTAGTCAGAATGGGAATAGTAATTGCATTAATTAGCGTAACAGGGCAAATCTTCCAAGAACTTGTGTCTCCATTTCAGAAAGAGTAAAATAATTTCAGGAAGGAAATATGTGTATCATTCGCTAAGCAGAAATCTTACTTGAAAGCTACAACTATGAATGTCGGTCAGCAGGGCTGGAGTTAGCACTTTAAAAGTTGGGTTTCCAGAGCAGGGTGATCAATGAAGCCCTTTTTATAGACAAGACAGGTTTCTTGGACAGTTATTCATCCCCTTCTGAAACAGGCACATGAGGAAGGTAATCTGAACTACATCAACAGATGCGCTCTTCTCTTTGTCTTCAAATACTTAGGGGGAGCTTCAATGGCCAACGGGGAATATGTCTACCTACCTTTACTCAATTACCGCAGTGAGGTGACTTTCATCCCAACATGGGTCGCTGATTGATGAACTACTGGAACATTTATTGCAACATATTGCAGGACACATTATTCCACAAAGGTGGATGAGGATTAAGTGACTTGCAGTGATCTGAGCAGCTGGACGTCATTACTTCTGACAATGTTCTGACCTGGGTACAGTATCCTCTATCCATTATCTTCCTTTCTGTCACTCCTCTAGGAAGCAAAATAGAAGAAAAACTAAAATAATCCTGTGATCAACTCAAAGATCAAATATCAACATCAAACAGCTAATGCACACAGGTAAAATGAAAAGATCAGGTTACTGGGACTAAGACCTAGGAGCACACCAGACAGATGAATGCTGGGATAGATCCATCATGGATACATACATACTGATAGAAGAGAAACTATCAAACCTGATTTTTCTATGTTATTACATGAGAGAATATCGTGTGACAGTCTCAACATCAAGAAACATCTATTTATGCAAACTTCAAAGTACATTTGTTTTTGGACGCATATGAAGTACATGGCCTGACCAAGAGAGTAGATCACTATTGTTAACAGTACCAAAGCAAAGAAAAAACAATGCATTTAAATGTTGAGGGAAATTTTGCTTTTATGAGTGAGAGACAAACATTGAAGCAAAGAGGTTCAGGCAGGAAAGGAAGACAACACAGAGAGTAAATTTATACAGTTCACTTAATAGACAGGGAATATGTCAAAGGCAAAAAACCCAAAATAATACATTAGAAAAAATTATGTAGTGATAGACATTTCATAAACCAAGGTTGTGTCTAGAATAAATGTTTTCATAACTCTTTATGTAGAAGACATTACTACAGCAAAACTACAAAACTGTGGTCCCCTATCATATTCATGTTTTGACCAGGCTACTGAAAAATATGAAGAGAATTCTGAAAAGAACCCCATAAAACATTCAGGAGATGGAGAAAATGTTACAGACCTGCTAAAAAGCTCAGGTTATTTAAATTATCTACAAGAACGATGAGAGGTAGTTTGATCACACTGTGTATGTTCTTTCAAAGGGAGAAAATGCAGGAACTTGAAGAGCTTTTTAATGTTGGAGTCACAACAAAAGCCAATGGCTTGAAACTGTCACTGAATAGTTTTTAATTTAAAGTGAAACACATTTATAGCACTAACTTCAGGAGGGAAAAAGGTGGTAAGCAGAATTTTGAATTTATGAAGGCTAATTTTGTGTTTGACATAGGCTTGTGTGCTGAGGAAGAAAATTCAAAATTACTGTCCTCTATTGAAAAAGCCCCTTGCTCTGACAAAGTTACATGGAAGCAGATCAACAACCACAGTGAGGCTGTCATCAGCTTCCTTACCCTCTATGCCCTGCCCCAAAAAGAACAAAAAAAGTACTGGTAGCAATGTAGAAGAATTTGATGCTTTTTTAATATCTGTAAGAGATTAAATTAGCTTAATTTCCCTCCATTCAGCACTTTTGAAGAGATTTTAGCAGTGTAATGGCAGAATGCCAATTCATAACATCTGAAATAGGTGGAAAAAATTGCTTGCTTGAAAGTGCCTCTTCTTCTCTTCAGCTGGATAAAATTAACTGCCCAGTTTCAAAAAGCTGAATTAAGGTAGGATAAATCCCATCACAAAAAGAATTCAGTGGAAAATAATGCATGAGAAAGGGTATGCCTTGTGAAAAAAGTACTTACCATCATGCATTTGGTGTAATTATACTTTGCTTTTCAAACTGTAATGAACAGTGTTCATCTAAATCGTAGGTCAAAAACATGACTAATTTAGTTATTATTATTTCCCTTGGCATTCATTTTGATATATGTATTGTTAAAATCTTGGTATATTAACTGCATTGAATTTGCGTCTTTGGTTAGTTGGTTACTTAGCTTCCAGCTTTTTATTACATTTGGAAATGTTAATGCTTGGAGACATTCAGTACAGAAGTACCTCTACTTTTCTGATGTTTTTGTCCTTCCTCCCACTTCTTAGCATCCAAAATCCCAGAAAGAGTAGTATGAAAGGGGCATGCCTGCAAAAACTCTCTGAGAGAGGATACCAAATGGGGGAATGCAGAAGTACAAAGTGGCAGAAACGTACAGTTGTTGTGCTTATTCATCCCAAAGCTGGGGACAAAGCCAAGAAGTAAACCCAGGTGGGCTGCACAGGAAGGCTTGGCTTTGGGAGACAGAGGGCTTTAAGCGGTTCACAGCTGGAGTGTTTAATACAGAAAGGGAACAAAATGGTTTAAAAACTGAAAGACACTTTTACCTCTTGCTTGGGATAAACACATTCTTCCCAACTGGGGCTGAACTAAGAGAAACTCCCTGACTCCATCTCATCTGTCATAAGCTTGTGGGAGAAGTCGTGGTGCTGGGCTGCAGGGAGATGCCAAGGAAACTAAGAGTCGGTGTGGTGACAGAGGAGGAATGGGAAGCAGGTGGGACAATAACACTATTGTGAAAAATTATCTTGGGTGTCATGAAAGCTTCCTACAATTCTGGTTCTATGTATGAGCATACTTTAGTGACACATGAATCAAAGTGTAAAGGATACTGAAGACTGGAACTCCTGCTGGTATCACAGACTATAACTGGGAAGGCTTTTCTTTCATATTTTCACTTCCTGAGATTCTAGCCCTAAATAGCTACGAAAAAACATTTTTTTCTTATAAATTATTGTTTCCTTATCTGAAATGCCTTCTTTTTTTGAAACTCTCTCTCTTTTTTTTTTTTTTTTTTTGCAGCAGTTTGTTAGATTCTGTTTATACCAAGGCTATCTGTTTGACTATCAGGTATTGGAAACATGGGCAAGGTGGCTTTAAACTGGTTACTTTCTACAGCTGTTAGAAAGATAGCCATGGCAACACAAAGCTTGCTGTAGGCTTTAAAGTGTGCCCTTGAGATAGGAATAGGACAATACAATAAACCTTCACTACCTTCCATATTTGAGTCAGAATGGATGTTAATTTGTCTGTTCATACATTTTTCTTCTGCTAAAGTCACCTGTAAACTCTGTTTACAAACCCAAGTTGGAATGAGGTGGCCACTTTGACCCTAAACTTTGAAATATGCAGCAGGCTTTCCTAAAATTAGGTTGCCGGGGTGCACGAGGTGTCAACCGCTATCTTCTTCCGTGTAACCCCACATACGTTCTCAATCCTATCTCCCATGTGTTTTAGCCTCATCTACTTAAGCTAAGTAATAAGAAATACTTCAAAGAGGTTATTTTCTCATTTCTCATTCACCTGATGGTTTATCAGCCATTTCTGTCTCACCAAGGAGTACCCTCACCATATTTTGGGAATGTCTTCAGTGAATGCCTGGTGCTTTTTTCTTTTTTTTTTTTTTTTCCTTCAACATTCCAACATTCTTCTCCTTTTCCAGATTGCTTTAGGCTCCCTCTTCACTTTTTAGGGTAAAGTGGAGTTAAACTAAAATCTCTCTTATGTGATAAAGAAGGGAATAATTCTAGATGTTAAAATAGGTTGTCAGAAACCTTGACAAGTGTAGATAGAATGTGATTTATGGACCTTTAACTTTTTAAATTAAAATCTTATATCCTTAGGTAATACAGTAGTGCTGGTGTGCATTGAATTCTCGCACTGCATTCCAAATTATCTATAGCACATTAATTTACCATAGATCTGTTTCAGTTGTTTGAGTAAAATGGACAAGATAAATTGAATTAGTCTGAAGTATAAGATTGTGGAGAAAATGAAAGTCCATGAAGACTGTCAGATGTAAGAATTAACTGTTACCACTTTAAGTGTTACTTGTAAAACAGAGACTCTGGGAGATGAATTTGGATACTCTTTTGCTGGCTGATACAGTGGATATCCTGCTCATGATCACACAGCACAGAGGATGTGTAGCATAGTTTTCCTTTCAGTATATTTCAAGTTAGAAATGGAAATTTCAGAATTTAAAAGAAGTCACATAAGTTTGGGCCAATATCCCACTAGACCTGTATCATGCCATCTTCTTGACAGAATTGAGAGTTGTAGGTCAGAAATCTCAGAAAATTCAAATTATGCAATAACCTACCCACAAAAAGTTTTCTTTCTTATCACAATTAATTATGGATTTCCTTATATTCTGAAGCATGACAAATCAAAAAACTTGATTCTTTTAAATTTTAACTTCTTCAAATTCAACTGAATGATTTTTATGTTCCAGTTTCAAATGTTCTCTGCTTATAGAGACTGGCCATAGATACTGCAAGATACCTGGAGAGGCTGTTCTTGATATTTTTGCCTACAATGTGGTCAACAGGAAGCACTTGAAATACTATGAATGTCCTTTTTGCAAATCACTCTTAACTTAGGAGGATCAATAGTTTTGAAAAGGAATATCCAGAGAAAGTAGAAGTAATTCAAAATTATTTCAGGATCTGGAAACTTGCTGAAATTAAGATTTAAAAAGAAAGTTATAAACCATGCTGCAGTGAGGTCAGTGGTTACTCTTTTCCCTCTAAAATTTTGGGCCTGATCTATTTTGATTTTTGGAGTTTTTCAGAGAAAAAAGTAGTCACAGAAAACAAAACAGATAAAGGGCAGTCTTAGAGATTAAGATACTTTTGCAGTTGTAAGTATTTTATATGGCTTTTTTGGGAGTTCCAAAGTCCCTCTCAAGCTATACTATTTATATGCATAAGTAGTTACAGATGAAAGTTAAAATTCTTTTAGAGATTAGAAACTGGTAAAGCATTAAAATAAAATAAAGGCAAAAGGGGAAAAAAGGTCACAGCTGGATATCAGAGCATTAAAGCCAAAACTGCATTATTGACCATGCAATGACCAGTTACCTGAATAAGCTAGTCCCTTAGGTCTCTTTACAGGGGGGCCCTTAAAAAGGCTATTCACACCTTGGGTGCGTGAAATGGCTTTCCAGAAATACTCATCTGTTAACTTCTACTGAAGGAATTCAGATAATTAGGTTCCTGAGTTAGACCTCACCAGCATACCAGATTTGAATGATGAGCTGAAGTTAAAGTTATTAATCTGAATTGATCTTCTTGTCTGATTTGTTTGATCTTCTCCATGTCTTTGCTTTAGAATAACTACCCTGGCAGTTTCATTGGAAGCAGAGACCTACCATGCTATATGCTTCATTTTCTCCAAAGACAGGTAGGAAAACCATGAAAATAAAGATGATTATTTCTGGTATTTCCATATTTCCAGAACAACACTGATAAAAGAACCACAAAGAATTCAGGAAAAAAATGTCTAGCATTAAGCATTTTTGCAGCTCTTTTTTGAAGCCAAAGAGAAAGCGTTCCATTGTGAACATGTCATCCTCAGTCAACCCAACATATCTTAAAGACCAGCAGGGAGATAGATAATAAAAACAAGAATTTGTTTAGAAGTAAATGCAGGAGCTACTGATCTATGTAAGATCAAGCATCATCCTTCTGTGGCATCTGAATCCCTACACACATGTCACTTCAGCATCATTTACCAGGGAGGTGCTTCATTTTGTCAGTGTTTTGTCTTCTTGATGTGGCTATGGGGGAACTGAGCGTGAAATGTTTGTAATCTAAACCAGCTCCAGAGACTGCACCTTCTGCAGACCTATAAGCTAATTTATTTATGTACAGTATCTAACTCATTTATGAGGTTAAAGCTTGGTAAATACCTCTCTACATTCTCATCTGCCTTTTCTGGAGTCAAATGGAGAGAATTGTGCCTTTTGAAGTCAGTCTTTTATAAAGTTCCTAGAAGTGCACATATATTGATCTCTATATCTGGATTGCTTTGGGTGCATATGTGGGTGCAAGCACAGCTTTCCATTTTACAAGCACTCAGCTTCACCCAAGTACATCCAAGAGCTGGATTCTGCCCCTCATGAACTCTCCTTGACTAAAGTGTTGGGAAAAAATTGAATCTCTAAATATGTGAAACAGCCTGAAAACTAAAACACAGCCTCAAATAAAAGTTTTATTTTTAAGTGTACATACACAAAGACACAAACACACTAAACCACACACGTGCCACAGCAACAAGAGATGGAAATCTGTACAAAAAATTTTGGTAAAGTTGCCGTACAAGCTTTTTGTTTAAATTTAATTTTAGGCAAACAAGCTCCTCCTCTGGGGTCTTCAAATGTGCTTACTTTCTTCTCTGACTTTCTAAAGAATAAAGGTTTTAGGAATAGTGACTAAAATGTAGGTATAAATCTAAATTAAATTAACTATATCTCTATCATCTACCCAAGATCTAACTATATATATCTTTCTGAAAAATCTGGAAGATGAAGCACCTACCTGTGCTTCAGCAAACACATAAACTGAGATGCAATAATTGCCTCTGTTATATATACACATTTTCTCAGCTTCCCTCTATCTCATTTAATTTGCTTGCAATATAAACAATTAAAAATATCATCTACTTCAGAAGTCTCTTCCTAACCTTACATTATTCTGCTTTCCTTTCACCCACACCTCACATGAATGAATCTATGTTTTCTCTGCTGGAAGGAAGTGAAAACTTCAGCTCTGGAATTGTATTGGGATAGTTTTCTTTCTGCAGCAGAAGAGATATCTCACTTTGAGAGCTGATTTACAAAACCTAAGTGTATGTGTCAAGGTGGTCTAGTTTGTGAGCGCAGGAAATGGGTTTAGGGGAACTCTGCTTTGCTGTGGTCTCCTTCCTCTCACAAATCAGCATTTTTTCAGCATAGAGGGAGGTATTTATTAGTGTAGTGCCCACCATTCCATCCCTATCTCGGCAATGGTATTTTAAAATCAGAATTTATGGCTATTTAAAATTAGAATCTCTCCTTTTCACATGACATGAGTGGATCAAAACGACCAGATCTCATTAGAGAATTTGGCGGCTTGTCTGCTCAGGTACCTCAAAACAAGGTACATGTTCAGAATTTAAATGTCTATTATCAGACAGTGTTAGGCACATTTTTCTCTTCATCTAAATCTGAAAATGCTGAAAACATCTTGAGAAATGTTTTTCTATTTTACTTTTGGTTCAGAAATTATGCATTGCTTGGATTTGTGTACTGACAGATAATGAGGGAACATCACAAAATATATAACAATAACACTGAAGTAATGTGAGAAAGTCATTTATCTTTCTGCTTCCACTCCGCCTGTGAGAATCTGAAAATCACTACCATTCCCATTTGAATAAATATTTTGGTGGGAAACATTCATTAGAATATAAAAGACTGAAGAGTTCAGCTATTGTCGATATGCGCAGAAGTTAGATGGGGAGAGAAGAAAGGGATGGAGTATTGCTACTTATCAGCAACATAAACTGCATCTTTTGAATGTTTTGTCAGTATTAAAATACATTCTGTTTATTGATAATCTCTTTGCCAGACATATTTTGTAAGTCTATTGCTCAGAAATGGTATCTCTTATTTTCCATGTCTCTCTCTCTCTCTTCCCCCTCTCACTTCTTCTAAATTGCCTAGCAGCTTGGAGGAGAGTGTCAGAAATTTCATTAAAGCTTCAATATTTGCCTGTACAGGTAGAACTAATTAAGTCTAGAAGAATTATTAGAAAAGTGTATTTTCCTTTTGCCCTTCCTAATGTTGATACAGGAATTAATAGTAATTGATTACAATCTGTGCCCCAATTACATTGAAAATTTCTAACTCCAGTAATGCATCTAACTCAAGCACTTAAAGAACATGCTAAGGGTAAAGGATCTTTAGATCCTTTGTTAAAGATCAGAAGTCATAGAAAAAATAATTCTTTCCATTATGGCTTTATGTGTTTAAGTTAGTGTGAAATTAACAGGACCTAGATCCTGCCAAGTGCTTTTATGAATGTGCATATTGTACAGGAAGGAGGAGAAGAAAGGTGGGAGCCTTCCTGTTTTATGTCTGTGATTTCTCAATAATCTGGAACCTCAGTAAAGCATCAGACTTTCTTGACAGTTCTTAACGGTCTCAAAGAACTGGAGTGACTTCCGGAGCCAACAATTTGCTTTTTGCTGCTATACATGCAGTGCTGACAAGGGGCTCCTTTCCATGTAAATGAAACATCTTACTTGACCTTAACCTAAATTCTGTTCATTTCCAGGTCTGGAAAAAACAGACAAACAAAAAAAACAGTATGCTCACCTCCCTCCTCTTTCCCAGCTAGATAAACTTCATTGTTGTTTTTTCCTTCATTATTTTTTTAGTCTTGGACTTGAAACATACTTTATTCTGGAAAATGAGAGGGAGCCCAAAATCCAGATAATTGCATTGGTTTGCGGACTGAGAAGAACCAGTTCAGGACTCATGCAACCTCATGGTCAAAATTTGAGAGCCTAGGACACTTGGTTGCCATATATTTCTTCCTTTCCCCAAAATTCATAGGTTAAATGTATTACTTGTAGTTGAGTTCCAATCTGACAAGAAGAGGTTTTTTTTTGTAGTTACACAGTTCCAACCTGACAAAGCCATGACACTATCTTGTGTGATCCGACTTTGTAAAGGTAGTGCCACCAATTTGCTGTGCAAAACAGTCCCACAAAGAAAAAAATGCTGTTAGTAGTTTGTCCCAGCAATGTCAGCTCCGCTTATAGGAATGTGGTCTGCTAAATCTGTGTGCCCTTTGAAGCTTATGTTGAATTTACAGTCTCAAAGTAAAAAACACAAATAAAGACATGAGCAGCTGGACATTTCCCTGGTATTTTGGAGCAACTTCTGATCTGCTTTAGATTGAACTCCTTGCTGAACGTGATTTCCCTGATTTCTAAGGACACCTTGTATGGGCACTGAGAGAGACAATTACTCTGCATGTACCATGCCTAATTCATATATCACTTGACAACTGCAAATGCCTAAACAAAATGGTATTCTTAGGTAAACTGATTTACAGTCCAAGCTGCAGACCAAGTTGACTGGATTCTGAAAAATTCTGAAACACTTACCTCTTGGGAATGAGTCAACAAGATGCCATACTGGGACAAAAAGCTAAGAGAAGAGGTGTTGGTCGTTCATTAGTTAACGCTTTCCTCACTAAATGAGTACTTGTGACTCAGCACGAAGTACAGTGCCTTAGATGAAAAATCAAACAGATGTCCCTGACCATTTTGTTTCATTAAACATCCAACGGCACTTTCAACCAGAGCAGAGGATGTTAATTTCGATGTTCTTACAAAATTCCTAGCTGGGTAATTACATTCTGTTCCACTAAACTCCCCCTAGAGAAAATTTAATTAAAATGAGTTGATGTCTCTCTGGCAGAGTAGACTAGTATCTGTAACACAAAAGCCACCAGCACAATTGACATAAGTTCATGCTCCTCTGTGGCAGGGAAAGCAGGGATAGAAGTATTACCTTTTCCTAGCAGAAATGGACACCCCATTTCAAGCATTATGCTAGTGAAAACAAAGTACTAAATTTTTCGATATCTGTCCATAACTTCTTTTAAGCTGTAGGAACTGAATTTCATAGCTCACAGCTCTTTCAGCAGTTTGCTAGGTTCTTAGTAGGTTTTATTACTGTTGTAAGTAGTGATTAAATAGATATACACAGGAGAGAAGAATGGGGAAGGCACTTTTGCAGTGCAGCTGGGAAGCTGCTACACAGACATTGAGAAAGTCTTTTACGTTTCAAAGAATCACAGGATCGCTGGAGCTGGAGGGCAGGCACCTTTGGAGAGTGCATAGTCCAAGCCTCTCCTCAGAACAGAGTCAGATAAAGCAGGTTGCCCCAGACAGCGTTCAGTCATGTTTGAATACCTTCAAGAATGGGGACTCCACAACCTCTCTAGGCAACCTGTGCCAGTGTTTGACTGCTCTCACAGTAAAACAAAACAAAACAAAACAAAACAAAACAAAACAAACCCAGGTTTTTCTTGTGTTTAAACAGAATTCCTTGTGTTTCAGTTTGTGCTCATTGATGCTTGTCCTTTCACCGGGCAAAACTGAGACTGTCTTCACCTTCTGTCCCATCAGGTATTTATACATATTGATAAGGTCATCCCCTGAGCCGTCTCATCTTCAGGCTAAACAGTCCCAGCTCTCTCAACCTCCCCTTTTACGTCAGATGCTCCAAGCCCTTAATTATCTTTGCAGCCCTTTACTGGACTTACTCCAGTATGTCCATGTCTCTCTTGTACTGGGGAGACCAGAACTGGACCCAGAGCTCCACATGGGTCACACTAAGGCTGAGTAGAGGCTGATTAAAGAATTTACTTTCTTCTACTTCTTCCAACTGGACAGATGATGATCCCCTGTGTGCTAAATACTTAGGTACCAGGTGACAGCAAGCAGTCTGAAGGTTGATAGTGCCTTTCTGAAGGAAAAAAACTTGAGAAAGCCGAGGAACAGATGGACGTTTTCTCTGGACCTCATATGTCTTGCAAATATTTTTCTTCAGATCCACTTCCATATGACTGTCATTCTTTACTGGTTCTTAGCAATAGCTTAGCCTTTTAAAGCTTTAATTAAACTGTCTCACTAATGGACAGTTAATGATTTAAAAGGAAACAATTCAACAATGTCATGTCCCTCCATTATACAGTACACATTTTAATGGTTTGTACTGAATCAGTTGCTTATTAAGACCTTGAATATCTGAACAATCGCACTATATTTTCTCAAAATAACATAACATGATACAACGTGGTTAAAGTAGAGTGACAGTGAGAGCTGTGGTTTGAATGTAAATGCTGCATTGTACCATGGAAAAAAAAAATAATCCACAAATCTAGTGAGTCAGACATAGCCTTGAGTTTGGATGATATTCAGCATAATGACATGGCTCAGAACTAATTTCTGAACAGTCTCTCATTAGTCACAGAGCCTACTCAGTCATCTAGAGCCTGTGCAAGCAAAACTCCCAGTGACTTCAACAAAGTGATGCCTTAGAAATGAATTCAGGATAGTTCAGGAGAAAAACAGAAGTCAAAGTCAAACAGAAAAAAAACATCACTTTAGCAAGTATACTGCTTCCATAGAATCATGGAACGGTTTGGGTTGGAAGGGAACTAAAGATTATCTAGTCCAACCCCCCTGCCATGGGTAGGGACACCTCCCACTAGCCCAGGTTGCTCAAAGCCTCATCCAGCCTGGCCTTGAACCCCTCCAGGGATGGGGCATCCACAGCTTCTCTGGGCAACCTGTTCCACTGCCTCACTACCCTCTCAGTAAAAATTTTTTTCCTAATATCTAATCTAAATCTACCCTGTTTCAGCTTAAAACCATTACCCCTCATCTTGTCACTACACTCTCTAATCAGGAGTCTCTCCCCATCTCTCCTGGAAGGCTGCTCTAACCCAAACTCTCTCAGCCTGTCCTCATAGGGGAGGTGTTCCAGCCCTCTGATAATCTTCCCGGTTCTTCTCTGGACTAGCTCTAACAGGTCCATGTCCTTGTGCTGTGGCCTCTAGAGCTGGACATAGTACTCCAGGTGGGGTCTCACGAGAGCAGAGTAGAGGGGGAGAATCACCTCCTTCGACCTGCTGCTAATGCTTCTTTTAACACAGCCCAGGATACAGTTGGCTTTCTGGGCTGCAAGCACACACTGCCAGCTTTTCATCCACGAGTACCCCCAAGTCCTTCTCTTCTGGGCTGTTCTCAATCCGTTCTCTGCCCAGCCTGTATTTGTGCTTGGCATTGTCTCAACCCATGTGCAGGAAATAAACATAATATCTCTGCACTTCACAATCTTTCCTAGAAACATTATTGAAATATTCTTAAAGTAGGGCTTTTGTGAATGGGTGTCTGATGTGTCCAAGGGCATGCAAGAGAACTGGCAAACAGCAATACCACAATCCACCCCAGGAGAAAAACTGTTGCCCCAAAACAGAGGAACTTCCAGCAGAGATGTAGCTGCGTGGTATGGACTAGCGTGTGCTAATAGGCCATTTTCTGCACCAAATTTTACCGTTAAAATGCATCCTGAAAAGTCTGAAACCATGTTAATACTCAGAAAGGTTTCCTTATTGTTATTGACAGTAAACTCCATCATGAGATAAAGACTTTCCTAACATGCACTAAAAGATGCCTTGCTGCAGTGTGAGATCACGTGTCATTCTTTTATTTTCCAGTTAATTATAATAATTAATTCTATTGATCCTATTATTTTTTCGAAAAATGTTTGCATTAATAACTCAGCAATGAATAGACAGAACCACTCCTCTAAACTAAAACTTAGCAGAAGATGACCAAGGATTAAAATTGGATTTATGTAGTAGGGAATAACGAGATGACTGAGGCTACGTTCAGTGGCAAACTAACTGTACTAGAGCCTGTTCTCTGGCCATATGTTGTAGGTTAGCCCCAACCAGCATTAAGCACCACACAGCTGCTTGCTCACTCCCTGCCCCCCGCAACAACAAGAAGAGAAAAAAGTGAAAAAAAAACCTTATGGGTCAAGATAAAAATAGCTTAACAAGTGAAAGAAGGAGAAAAAGGAAAAAAAAATTAAGCAAAAAGCAAAAACAAGTGATGCAAAGGCAATGACTCAAAAAAAAGTGAAAAAAAACCTTATGGGTCAAGATAAAAATAGCTTAACAAGTGAAAGAAGGAGAAAAAGGAAAAAAATTATGCAAAAAGCAAAAACAAGTGATGCAAAGGCAATGACTCAAACTTCTCACAAGCAGAATGATGCCCAGATAGTTTCTGAGCAATGTCTACCTTCTCCCCTCAAGCCTCTCCTTTATGATTTTATTACTGAGCATGATGCTATATGGCATGGAATATCCCTTTAGTCAGCTTGGGTCAGCTGTCCTAATTGTATCCCCTCCCAACTTCTTGTGCAACCCGAGCTACTTACTGAGGGAGCAGAGTTGGAAAAAGAGAAGGCTTTGACACCGCTCAGCAATAGCCAAAGCACTAGTGTGTCGTCAACCCTGCTTTAGTCACCAAAAAAAAAAAAAAAAAAAAAAAAAGCACAGTACCACATGGAAGAATATTAGTTCCATCCCAGCCAGACCCAGTACCCCATGAGATCTCATTCATGCGAGTAAATAGTATAAAGATTTAAACCAGGACGGCCACATCCATACATCTGTTGGAAATAGTCAGCGAGTTGACTTGTGCCAACTCCTGGCCCTGTGCCTGGGAATGGTTTTGGATTGTCAAAGTGAGGTACAAATCAGTTGAAGACTGCTCAAATTGTGTGGTGGTATGGATGGTCCTGGACCTATAGTATGACATGTTTAACATTTTGGTATATGAGCCTGAGTCACATAAGTGCTTTTTCAAGGAAAAAGATAAATGTGACCTAGTCAATAGCAAGCAACTCCTGTACTGGGGAATTTTGGTTTTGTATTTGTTTTTCTCTCTTTCTACAAATACTAACATAAACATATTTGGAAACTTATTTGCTATCCATTAAATATTTGGGCTTAGGGTTTTGTGGTTTTTTTTTGTTTGGTTTTTTTGATTGTTTATTTGTTTTGGTTTGTTTTTTCAATGGGGATGTCTTTATTTGCCCATATCTTTGTTTGCTTTTAAATTGAGACCACAGGGCAGTCATTAGTTAGCATTTTTCTTTTGACATTTTTAGATTATAAGAAAAAATAAGTTAGGTACTTAGGTTTTAAGAAAATACAATAACATTTCACTACAAATTGCTGAGATTTAATTTGTCCTCTTTTTGCTATAAATGTTTCCAAGCTTTATCACAGGGCTTTATCGCAGCTTCTAAGCTTTATCACTTTAAGCCATTGCTGGAAAGGGACTTTATTACAGGACAGTCACATCCCTTACTTTGTAAACAAATTGACTTTCTTCCTTGCTTCTGTTTTGTTTGGCAGAGTAATTGTCTGTTACCATCTTGCAGCAGTTCTCCTGGTTGCAAAGCCTTGTTGAGCTATTTTAAATAAAATTGGTGGACTGACCTTTTTGTCTATGACCACATCTTTATTTCCTTTTAAATTGAGAGTGAACTCTCACATAGGTAAGAGTAATCAAGGAGCAGAGCTTTATTTATTATCATTGATTCTACAAATCACCCAGTGCAGCAAACAAACTCTACAGGCGATACAATAATTTAGCAATTCTCTTGAATCTTAGAGTTTGTCTTCTGACTCTTGCTGGTGGTACGAGGAAAAGTGAGACAAAACAATGAGCAGCAATCACTGTTCTTCACCCCTTTGCTCCTTTATGGCTCACCACACAATAATGTAATTTACCACAAGCAGGGATATCCTCAGGGAACCCTTTACAGGATGGGATATGGCTTTAGGCTTTTACAGGTTTTTTAAGGATACCTTTTTATGGAGTAAACAAACAGTCTTCTTGCATTTTCCCCTTCTCCTCTGCCTCCTGACACCAAAGGAACAGGTTGGCACCAGAACCATAGGACTAATCTCATTTTGTAGACTGTGGTGTAAATTGTAACAGAGGCATTGGAAATCTGGTCTTCAGCCCATTGCAGTTTAATATTAGTTCAAAGCCTCAATCTGCTGCTTCCCACAACAGTAACCTGTTGGTTCATATACTTCCACATAATTAGAAATTCATCTCCTTAAATCTCTTCTTAGTCAGTGGAGAAAGATTAAATTCTCCTAGAGAAGTTAAAAAAAAAAAAAAAAGAAGGAAAGGACTGTGGTAAGGTACACCTTGAAAGGCCAGAAGTACATAAATTCAAAACTAATACTGAATCACACCTTAACAGTGTCCTTCAAGCAGAGCAAAATAAAAGTATTTCTAAAACATGACACTAAAACTTCAAAAATATTTCTCTGTAGTCAGACTGGTGGGATATAGAAGGAGTCTGCTCCACTTAAGTATGAAGTGTTAAGGTCTGGGAAAAGTGCCCCAAATATTTATACTAGAAGTGAAAAAGGATTTCTAGTGCCTACAGCTCTGTACATCACTGAAGAGTTAGTAGGACCATACAAATGGACTGGTTGATGTTTGCAATAGGAATGGAAAGAAACCTGGAGAATTTCAGAAAAGCTTTTATTCCTGGGTGGTAGCACTGAAAAGCTGTGTGATGGTGGGATGTTTTGGCCTTTGCCTATGGAACAGACAATACGTTAAACATCCATTTGCCATCCTCATTTTGACAAGATCTATATGAGTTCTTAGTGACAAGACATATTCAGAATATTTGGTATCACACTGGGTTTTGTCAGGTTGGCTTGGCTAAAAGCAGGCATTTCAAGACTCCCTTTGGAAAACAAGGCCTCAAGAACAGTCTCCTAGATGCTTCCTGTGCAAAAGAGATATTCTAGATAATGCGGCAGGAAATGTAGATATAGTTTTCTAACATCTGGCAGTACTGGCAATGAATGTAAATGAAAATTAATAGCATTATTGGAAGAGTAGGGAGCACAACCTAAACCTGAATGAGAGCCAAATGTAAATCACTAAAGAAGAGGAGATTAAATCTGGTGACAGATCTGATTCGGAGAAGTGAAAGTACCAATGCTGTATAAAGACATGAACCTGCTGTGAAGAGCTAGAAAGTGTATCAGAACTGGTGAATTTTTGTTTAGCTCAGAGTTGTTAGAAATCCAGTTGTTTCTGTAAGAGCAACATTGTTGAAAAGAGAAGTGATGTATATCAAAGAAGGGAAATAGCATGGAGCAGAGATGCGTTTTTTTGTGCATGGATCAGAAAAGTATATTATAGAAAAAAAAAATTATTTATTGCTTCTGCTGAATGTCAATGGTGTAGTCAGTACTTTAGGGCTACACAACTGGAAACAGAGTCTGACACTTTCAGTGCCTTTTGGACAAGCTTTTGCCTTTGCCACCACTGAAATGCCCACCCATGTGTTCCAAAGTTATGAATGTGCAATTAAAAAAAAAAAACCAAAACCTTGTAGCAGTTCTTTACCTGTGCTGTTTTGAGGAGGACGAGGTGGATACAAAGATTTGAAGGAATAGTGATACTTTTTCTCATATCATTTAGCTGACTCTGGAAATGAACTAGGACAACTAGTGAGGTGAAAAGCAAGATTTAAGTAACTTTTTTTTTAAATTACAACATCAGAAAGGTTGTCACAATACTTTTTTTCCCTTTCCTATGCGAGATTTTTGAAATGGGAAGAGTTGACTTTGAAGAGTTGGTTGTTTATGAAAGAGAAGAAAACAACACATTTTAAAATAAAGAGTCTGAAGAACGGAAAAAGATTAATGACCATGGTACCAAGGAAAAGATGAGAAAGAGAAATATTCAGATTTGTCTGTGCAAAGTCCCAGAGAAAGAACCACAAGAAACTTGAGTCATCATTCATTATGTGTCTTGCAAAATCTCATGGCAAATGAAAACTGGGTTACAAGGTAAGCAAAGTCATCAGAAGATGTTATAGCTCTGTTTAAGAGAGTAAGAAGTATTCATCCTTATTATGGGAGAAGACCCAAAGAAAAGTGCAGAAGAAGCGCATTTGGAAAGGAATAACTTCTTGCACCAATCCAGGAAGTGGCTGGGGGGCAGCTCTGCGAAAAAGGTGGAAGGTGGAGCCAGGCTTTTAACAGTGGGGCACGAGGACTGGAGACAATGAACATAAGCTGAAAAAAAGAGTTCAGATTTGATATGAAGAAAAACTTCTTAATCTTTCCTGCTTTTTTTTTTTTTTCTTTTTTTTTTTTTTTTTTTTTTTTTTTTGACAAGACTGTATTAAAGTGGAGCAGGTTGCCCAGAGAGGCTATGCAGTCTTCATTATTGTGGGTTTTCAATATAAAGCCCAGAGTAATCTGGTCTGATGTTACAGTTGATCTCCCTGAGATCTCTTCCGAGCTGAATTATCCCATGATTCCATGATTCTGTGACTGCAGTATATCTTAATGCATAAGGATTAATTCTGGCTTTTATAGTTTTTCTTTCTTTATTGAGAGAAAGTATTGGATTAATGCATAGTCTGTTCTTTACCTATCCTTGTGAGTATGTGCTTAGATGAGGTACACAAAGCAGGATGTTTCTGAAATGTTTTGCAAAGGCAAAGTCTATTCCACGCATGGTTTCCTATACAGGGAACAGTCTAAATCAAGGCAATGGAGGACACCACTCAGATGGTTTAACTCACCGCAACCTGACTGAAAGTAGCAAAAAACTGTATAGCAGTGTTTTGATCCCAATGGATTTGCTGACCTTAAATCAGGCAAATAATCTGTTGTGGTTTAACCCCAGACAGAAAGTAAGCATCATTCAACCCCTTGCTCACTCCCCCCAAGCTGGATAGGGAAGAGAATCAGCAGAGTAAAACTCATGGGCTGGGATAAAGACAGTTTAATAGGTAAAGCAAAAGCCACACATGCAAACAAAGCAAAACAAGGAATTCATTCACTGCTTCCCATGGGCAGGCAGGTGTTCAGCCACCTCCAGGAGAGCAGGGCTCCATCACATGTAACAGCCACTTGGGAAGAAATACGCTGTCACTCTGAACGTTCCCCCTTCCTTCTTATGCCAGCTTTACATGCTGAGCATGACATGATATGGTATGGAATATCCCCCTGGTCAGTTGGGGTCAGCTGTCCCAGCTGTGTCCCCTCCCAGATTCTTGTACACCCCCAGCCTACTCACTGGTGGCATGAGAAGCAGAAAAGTCCTTGGGTCTGTGTAAGCACTGCTCAGCAGTAACGAAAACGTCCCTGTGTTATCAACACTGCTTCCAGCACAAATCCAAAACACAGCCCCACACTAGTTACTGTGAAGAAAATTAACTCTATGCCAGCCAAAACCAGTACATCCTCTGCCATGCTCTGCATGCCGTGATAAACATGGTAAATGAGAGGAAAATGTAATGAGGGATTGTTTGGCAAAGCTTAGCAAAGATGTTATGACATCATTACATTCACTTTATTCTGAAATCACAGTATTCTCTGTCCCACAGCAGCAGTATCTTCTAGATTAGATAAGGAAAAATACAGACTGTTCTGAAATAGCCTTCAGATCTAGTGGCCTAGCTGATTCCCTCTCCTCTTTCCTTAGTTAACGGAGGTACAACTGGGGAAAGAGGCATTCTGCTGGACAGTTTGTCATTCTGGAAACACGAGGTTTGTGTCAACTGCAGTACCTGGCCAAAAGTAAGGGCAGGGAAGGTAACAGGAAAAGAGAAAGGCAAGGCTTAGCAGGGGAGGAAAAGAAACAACAGATAAGGAAAAGGGAGGGAGAGGGAAAGGAGATTACAAGAAACTTGTGGGACATAAGGGAACAGGGGAGAATGAGCTACAAAAGGAGAAGTGGGGAGGATACACAGTGCGCAACAGGGCCAAGTGCCCCAAGTAAATAATAAATCACAGAATTCACAAAGCTTCCACTGTTGCACATGTGCAGAAAATGAGCATGGCAGCAGGTATTTCTACTCTGTAATTACTGTTTTAAGCCTAGAGCATTATTATACAAAGGAGAGAAATTAAAAATGCTCAAGCTAGCATTTTAGGCAACTTTCTTTAAGACACGTGTCTAAGCAGTGCCACTAACCTGAGGGCAAGCTAAGGAATGCCAGAGCAAAGTTTGCTTGTGATTCACTGGTGACTTAAATCTGGTAAAGTAGCATCCTGAAGGCAGTCTAAAATATGGCCAGCCACAAACATGGGTTACATTAATCTGGTTTGGCAAAAATGTAGTGCATGAAATAAGAGCCAGTCTAGTCAGTGTATAAAATATATTATAAACTTTTATGACTTAAAATTACTGGACCTGAGTATAACTCAAATGAGGAACCTCCGAGAGATTTTTCCTGCCCTGAGAAAAGTGACAGGAGCGTGACACTTGGTCATTAGCTGTATTCTTCCTCCCGTTATTTTTAAAATGCAAATACCCTAACTCTTAGTTATTACTTTCTGACTGACAGTGAAGAAGATGGAAGAGGTATCCCTTCTCCTTCCCTGGCATCAATTACATTCCTGTGTTGAGAGTGGCCAGCCCTGCGAGAGCTCCCCAGATCTGCAGAACAGGCATTTTCCATGTTGTGTTGCAAAGTGCTACACACGGTGCAAGGCAATAGTGGCACGGCTGCCCGGTGTGCAAATACCCCACTGGTGCCTGTAGGCATGGCTGGAGCATGCTGTGGTCACAGAGAGGTTTCAAATCAGGACAGAAAACCTTGGTGGCCTGAAGGTAGCTTCTTCCTTCATAGTGGAAAGTAGCTCTCCTTCTGACACCCTCCAAAAAACATTTCAGGGAGAAATGCATGGTCTCCACAAGCTGGAGACCTGATTTTTGCTTTTCTGCCAGCTCTCCTGTGTTGATCAGGCTGCAACCCCTACTTCTAGGGCAGCAGGAAACCACTGATGTAATTTCAACGTTAAGAAACAAAACAGGCAGAGGGCAGAAAAGCAGCAGGTGTTTATTCCTCTAGGGAGAGCAAGAGGTGACAGAGGCTTTAAATCACAATTTTTAATGGAGAGATTATGCAATGGTGTGTGTGTGGGGGAGGGTGTTACAAAAGGCAGAAGTACACTTTCCCACAAAGATTGAACTTCAGAACACCAAGGAGAAAGCAATAGGCTATGAGAAAGGAGGGACTGAAATGAAAACCAGTTGTTCCATGAACTCCAATTTTACAGTGCTCCAAAATGCACTGAGCTGTACCAACTGGCATATCATCAAAACTGGGAATAAACATAAAACTGCCCACCCTTGAAGCATGACATGAGGAAAGTTTGCAATTATGGAATAGCGAATATATTCCAACAAACAAAATGTCAGGCAGCTCATCTCCACCTACTTCCCATGCTCAGAATATAAATAGAAAAGGGAACATCAGCAAAAACTGTGGTTGGATACTTTGTCGCTGAAGGCTTTTTAAGTAACTGAAGATTAATCATCCCCCTAATCAGAAGAAGATTGAGGACTAAGGACTTATCACCGAACAACTTACTCGGGTAAATTACTCAAAACACCTAATTAAATTGATATACTGGCTTACCAGGTTGTAAACTTTAAAGTCTGAAACCCTGTAAACAGTACAAAGGTGCTTACCCATTATTCATGATTCATTTCTCTGTTGGTGGAATGGATAACAATAACTTTCTGAGAGCACCATAAAAATTACTTTAAAGAGTGTAGTAGCCACATAAAGACCTTTTTCTTTCTTCCTTCACATCATAAATTGCCAGATAAGACACAGGGATTTTTATTAGATATGAAATAGTAAACTAACAGCAATATTTACAGCATTATACATCTTCTAAAAAACATGCCTTGAGCTCTTTGAAGCTTTGTAATACAGTTATTGCTTAAGAAACAATTGCTTCTGCTTCAAAGTTTGCTTAGCTCTATAAAAAAAATAGTAGAACATGATTAAGACCCTAGATCTGAGTTCATCCCACTTAACTTTATTCTCTTCATTGGAGCTGTCTTTGTAGGAAGCCTAATCATGATGGTTTTCTTCGGTGCTAATGGAGAGCAACCAGTTCCAGACTGCTCTTAGCACTGCTGAACAGGATTTAAGGAGTTAGGAACCTATCTCAGGTCTTTCAGTGAGTAAGTAAATTTGGGTGGGATCCTTTCTGGACATCTCAAGTAGGGAATCTTAGGTCAGATTATAGCATTAATATTTCTTCCCATCTTTCTTTGAGAAGGAGCCAAACTGCATTACCTCTGCATCCAAAGAGATGTCTGATCAGAATATAATCAATATTAGTTTGCTTTGAACCTGAACATAAGCATACTAAAATACTGTAACAAGAACAAGTATATAAGTATCTTGTAGCACTGTGATGGCATAGACAGATATAATAAATATCTTACATAAATATTCAAGCTATATGCCCATCAAAGGTGTAAAGGAAGATGCACGTAGCTGCTGGTAGAGGACATCCAAATGATGATAATTTGCTAGACAAGGGACAAGGAAAGCTGAAGTAATTGCAAACAGAACATCTGGCTGAATACAGGAAAGGTGACTGGCAAAACCTAAACCCAAGATAAGCAGTGTCAGGAGCAGGTAAGGCAGATGAGACTGCTCCTTTTGGGAGGGGGGCAATAGCAAAAATGTCAGGAGGTGAAAGAAGATAAGTCTGACTCAATTCTCACTTCTCTAATCAATGAGTTCTGAAACCTGATCTGAGCTATCAAGATCATCAGTGGCTGTAGCCATGAGTGCTAACTGTATGGCTGTGGTGTTGTGTACTCATCTCTAATTTAGGATATAGATACTAAAGACTATTAGTTTTGTATGGTGTTAGTGGTTAAGAATGTGTAAGAACTAACCATTAACATGTGTGTTGTTAATGAATGAATTAATTCAGCAAAGATTTTATTTAGACTGGACTGATTTATCAATCTTCTAAGCACTCGCATCACAGTGATCTCTAATTCCCTAATGGATGTATATTTATATACACACATTGCAACACTCTCTTTTCTAGGCTTTCTCTGCTGTATCTCTATCCCTGACCAATAGTAGGGAATTTCCTAGAGGAAAGTCTTGCTGTACTTTCTGTATCTGAGCATAGTATCCAAATAAAACTGTCAGGGACTCATCACTTCTTGCTGCTACCCTATGCAGCCAAATATATGATAACACTTTTTGCAAGATGTCTCTCATAGTGTTGGTGTTAATAATAAAGATCAGAGACTATTTATAAGTGTGATTCTAGTTCATACTTATCCCATCAGATGCAAATTGAAGGAAGACAACTGCAACCAGACAAGCATAGCTGGATTGTATGAATTTCAGACATAGAATATCAGTGAAGAAAAAGACTTGTGCTTATAGCCAGTATGTTTGATTTTATTTTTCATTTATTTTATTATTTGTTTTCACATTTGGAAGAAAAAAAGAAGAAAAAAAGAAGAAAAAAAGAAAAAATTGACAAAATAAATAAAAAAGAGAAATAGCAACTTTTAAAAAAGGAAACTTGATGAAGGTCATTTTTGGGAAAAATATCCCATTAAGAAAAAGAGAAATAATAAAATTTTCCTGGCTGTGATGTATCCCAGGCTAATGATAGATACCCAACAGGAAACTGCACATCATCAATAGCTTTTTACAACTAGATTGGAAAATGCATTGGAAAAAATATTCCAGAAAAAGCCTGTCTTGGGAGAACGGTTTAGTAAGCTTATTCCTTTCCTAACTTGTAAAATACTGGATTAACATAAAACTTAGTGATTTCATTCTGATTTCTTTAATTCCATGTAGTTGATTTTTGAGTTTTGATGATTTTAAGAGTGTTATCTTTAGCCTCAAAGATGGTATCTAGTGTTGTTTTATCATTACAGGAACCCCTCTCTACCTAGGTTAAACTAACTTGAAACTGGGGAGAAGTTGCTATACATACTTTATGATTTGCTGCTGTCACCTGGGAAAGGAGAGTGCAATATTTATGTTGTTTTCCTCCATGAGGGAAGAAGAAGACACATAGGCCTATTGACAAATTAATATTTTTCCACACAGAGGCAAATGGCTGTGATTGTAAATGGACTCAGGGTCATTGTTTTGACAGCTTGTGGGTATGGCTTATTCCATCTCTCTGCATGACTTTTCTTTTTTTATACATAAAATGTGGTAGCACTGAATGAAAAAGTAGAGCCTGAGAAAACCAATGAAAGAGCCAAGAGATTTCTCAAAGTACATTTACTTTGGGATAGGAAAGAAAAAAAATAAAGAGCAACAAGAACTTCAGGCTCCAGTCCTAATACATCAGTACCTGTCCAGACCATTGTCTTATTTAATTAAAAAAAATTGAGTCTGCAGCAAATTAATTTTTTTCTGTTTATGACCTTGCACTCTGTCAGAGCTAATTGTCATCGAAAGGCTGAAAATTAAACTCAAAGACCGAATTCATGACACAAGAGCAGGATAGCCAGCAAAAGAAGATGGGACTACTGAAAACCTGAGAAAGAGAGGAACAGACTTTTTCCTGGAGCTTTTCTGGGGCAGACTTTCAGGAAAACTGCCTTACTTTCAGGAAAAGCAAAGACTTTATAAACTGACTTAATTTAATTTAGGGTTAGCTTAGAAGGAATGGAAAATGATGAATGTTGCATAAAATATCCCTGGAACCTTTCTATGATTCTATGAACTATGGTGAAAACTGATCTATTTTTCAAGTTTTTCACTTATTGGAATGAAATAGTTTGGTTTATGTCAGATGATATTATAAAGTAAATGCTGCCAATGCAAACAAAATCTTCTTTAAGTTGGGAGGTAATAGCAGTCTTCTGTCCATGCCATTTTTTTAATAAATGAACATCAAAACCCCCAAATGGTCTCATCTTCAATTAAAATGTTCAAGGATACAAAGGGAATACACAGACAGTGTGGCTAACAAGATTTAGCTTAAAAAAAAAAAAAAAAAAGTTGTAAATTGCCTGCAACAAGAGTTTGGAAAGAGTTTGAATAACTTTTCTTACATTTGAAAATACATCAGAAAATTAAAGCATCTGAGCTTCAGTGACTCTTTCCTGATCTTTCTCGAAAATGGAAACAACTAAATACCTATGTATATGCACCAACAAAAGAAGACAGTAAAGCAATAGGCCTGTTTATCACTTGTTATTTTTTCAACATAATGACTGTACATTCCCTGCTCACCAAAAAACCCCAGCCTGTTTATTTTTTTAATGATGAGCTGTTACCCAAAAGAAACAAAGTGGCATTCTGTTGACACCATATGGTGGCTGAAAAATGGATTCCATAGTATTCTATTTGTTAGAATGTCTTCTGAGTTTCTGTATCCATAATTTATGTTGGGGTCCTCTCTGATTGCCAAAATATTCAAACGGCTTTCTCTTCACAGGGTAGACTGCGTGGGGGGAAGAAGGTTTTCAAAACAGCAGGACCCGAACAATCTCCTACTGCTCAGAGGAGAAATCATTTCCAAGCTTCTGTCCTTCTGGCTGCTTTCATTGTAATAATAATTTACATCCTGTGCAAAGAGCCTGTTTGCATTCAGAAGAAATCTAAAATAATAAATAAAAAGAAGGGGAAAAAACCCCAACAGCTTATGTTCTTGCATGTTAATACAAGAATTGGTGAATATTGAGCATCAATTTAAAGCTGCATTGACTCCTAAGCTCTGACAGCTTAGGCTTTCATATCTTAATGGGAAGTGATATGCAGAAGTTATTGAATAGTTCAGTTTCCAAATGACTGCCTCTGCAGCTGGCTTGCAGAGAGAGATCCAGAGTGGTTACGGATGAGCTAAAATAATTAAGACACATTTCTCCTGGTGTCTACTTGCTTATTACTCACTTTTTAAGTGGCCATATTTTAGGCAAAGATTTGAGTATGACTGTGATTTACAAACAGATGTTTCATACGATCTTCACGTGGTGCACAAGGTAACTCATACCATGTAGCAGGATATGCCTGTTGTAAGCAGCAAGGATCCTGCAATCACATTAAAAGACTGAGCCAGAGGGACAACATCCCTCCTTTCTCACCCCCGTCTTTTCCTCCCATCTATCACAACTTAGTGCTTGCTACTGTTTGACCAGTTCTGTTTCCCTCTTGCTTCTGGGATGTTGGCAGCTGCAGGTAGGATGATGAATGACCACCTGAGTGTGAGGAGGGCTAAGAAGACCTGCTGCAGCTGGTTATTAACACTTAGCAGAATAGGATTATAGGAGAATGAGCCCACCTGTTGTGGGGATATTCTCAAGAATTAGGTTAGATCTATTTGACCCTGGGATACCCCAGTTTCAGAGGCTTATTTTCCTCAGGAGTAAAATGGAGATATACAGAGGTTCTATCATTATTCTTCAGCCTTGGGAAGGATTCTTCCCTTCCTGACCCTCCAGCTATCCTGGGCACAGAGATGAGTTACTCCAGCTGAGGTCTGTAAAAGTAATTTAGCCAGTAGCAAACTTGGATCCCATAAAATTGTAGTTTTTATAAAGAAATAAATGGAAGACAGATATTCTTTCAGAGCATCTGGCAAAATGCTGCTGACAGCTTTGCTTAAGCTGAAGATGTACTGGTTTAAAAAATGGCCTCACTCTAACAGGGCTTTAGTGATGTGAATGTATATTTCTAATATTAGACTGTTTAATCATAGAATCATAGCATCATTAAGCTTGGAAAAGACCTCAAGGATCATCAAGTCCAACCATCAACCCACACCACCTAACTCACTAAACTATGTCCCTAAGCACCACATCTACACGTTTCTTGAACACCTCCAGGGATGGTGACTCCACCACTTCCCTGGGCAGCCTGTTCCAATGCCTGATCACTCTTCCAGTGAAGAATTTTTTTCTAATATCCAGCCTAAACCTCTCCTGGTGCAACTTGAGGCCGTTTCCTCTTGTCCTACCACTTGTTACTTTAGAGAAGAGGCCAGAACCCACCTTACTACACCCTCCTTTCAGGTAGTTGTAGAGAGTGATAAGGTCTCCTCTCAGCCTCCTCTTCTCTAAACTAAACAACCCCAGCTCCCTCAGCCGCTCCTCATCAGACCTGTGCTCCAGACCCACACACTCCTGGAAGTTCAGTCAATATTTAAAACTGACATATTCTTTTCCAATACAAAAGAAAGAATGGTTAGTCTTCTATGTGAAACTAAAAGAGAAAACTTGTGACCAAATTAACTTATTACATTCTTACAAAAAGCATTACATTTGGGGGAAATATTGAAATTCTAAAAGTAATTGTATTTAGTTTGAGGAAAAAAAAAAAAAAAAGAAAATTTAATTAGAGGATTTTTTTTACTTGTGACATTCCAGATATTTACTACAAATAGTTCCTTAAAAAAGAGGGCAAAAAGTTCAAGCTACAGCAACAACAGATTTAAACATCTACAGATTTGTTTGTGACTTATGTGAGATACACCTCCAAAAAGATTTATTCTGCCTTAAGGAGCAATTCTCTGGACAATCTGGATTTAGGGTATCAGACAAATTCCATGCGTGTGGGCAGCTCTATTAAAGTTATTTATACTAGGAAAAAAGATTGGGCTCCCAATATTCACACTAGTTAATGACATTATTAAATTAATTTCCTTTGCTTAAGGTTCCATTTCCCTTTCAGATATATTGCCTTTTATGTTGAGTCACAACATACTCACTGTGGAACTGTTCAGCTTCAAATTCTTACGTAGGAAGCATTTGCTGAATTTCTTAAACTAGGGGAGTACTTTCTTTGAGAAATCAGGAGAGAGCAAGAGAGATCTCCACTGATTCGTATTCAGTAGCTTGACAACTAAGAGCACTTCTGGGTATATACATACTGATACCATCCTGGTAAACCATGACAACCATGATCATCTAAACACACTTGAAATATCTTGTTTGAGAATCCCCCGAGATTCTCAGACAAGATTGAATGCATTTTTATAGACATATAGAGGAACTGTTTCAACAGTGCCTACATTTTTTATTTATATATTTCAGCTGTCACTTAAACGCCTGTGTTCGTGTGTTCATCTAGTGTTTTGACCCTTCAGATCCTTAAAAATGTTTTTACTTTTTCCAATCTACTGATTGTAACATATGATACTTCACAAGTCTTTCTCCTAGCCTTTTGTGACGGATAGGAATGTGTTGCTCCTAGATATGAAGTTCATTCAATATGTAAATTCTTCCAGAGAAAATGATCTGAGACATGAAATCTTAATGAACTCATGGTAAACTAGGACAAAAAAAAAAAAATAAAAACCACGAAGTCATCAGAATGAAGCTTGGTAACTAATACCAGTGTGTGTGTACGGATGTGTTGGTTGACAGGTTTGGTAAAGAATCCCAGGAAATTATGACTTGTGGCTTTTTGCAACAAACAGAATCTCTGAAGAGTACAAAATGAAATGGCTTTATTCAAGAACATCCACTTTAAAGTCATAAATATTTTAACATGGTGAACAAAATTGTTTTGTTTTCAAACAAGTGCTATTGTTAAAATTATTGTTAAACCAAAAGTATTTCTGTTTCATTTTTGACTAAGTTTCTTACAGAAAGAAATGGTAGGCCACTCCCTCCCTGCACTACCATCCTTTTTTTTTTTTTTTCTGTCTCCTGTGTGGAGGTAGGAGATAGTGTCTCAGATTCTTATAATTCTGGCAGATCAACACGGGGCTTCATTAGGAGCCATGCCTCTTTTGTCAAGGGCTCCTAAAAAGTAAACACATTTTAAATAGGCTGTATCTCAGCAATTGTATTTTCTGTTGTTTTGTAAGATGAAATGTTAATGCACTTGTTTGGATAATGATGGTCAAGGGAAATATGTTTTATCACTAAATTATTCCAGGTACCATTTATGTCTCCTCAATAGAACTTTCAGAACTTTTCTCATATACAGTATTGATGCTTTCGTTCCCTAGTAAAAGCTGCAATAATTTGTTATTAAGGGTATTTCAAATTTTGTTTCTTCCTTTTCTGTTCTCCTCTTTAACTTCCTTTGCATGCTGCACTGAGAATAGGTGATGAGATGTCCTGTAACTCCCTTGAAAAGCTTTCTTCTTGTGTGTAGAGTTTCTTTTTTTCAGTGCAAGACCATGTGTTGTAGCTGTACGTTTCCTCCTTCTTTGTTATTCATAGTTTTCAAGGTCACGTGGGTATTGAAAACGCTACTTGTTTGAGACAGGATTGTTCCTCCCCTCCCTTCTGAAGAAAACCATTATTTCAGGTATTAATGGACTAAGAAATTTAAGGGTTCTTGATTAGAGATTATAGAGATGAGCATGACAATATCCATGCAGCCTAATGATCCTTTCTGATCTCAGTATACCGATATGAGAAGACTCTTAGGAATGAATTTACGAGCTGTTTATGAGAATGCTAGTGTGAAAATATGGAAATACCTTAAGACTCTGGACTGATGAAGGGAGGAGATGTCTGTTCCTAACTACTAGTTTTACTACCAAGCCATGAAGCACAGAAAGAGGACCAAAAAGAGACAGAGGTATTGTTTTATTAAAATATTGATTCATGCTTGTACATGCTTTGAAGGTGAAATACTTCTATTAGACCACCTGATATTGGTGTGGGGAAAAGACCTTATCTTCCTGGCTACAAATCCATTTCATAGACTACGTCTCCCTTGGTTTTCAGATATGTGCAACACCAGGCCCTGATTTCCCCATTCCTTTTTCATCCACATCTGTTAGCTGGGTTGAGCTAATTGTGGTGTCTGCCTCCCCAGCGCACCTCCAAAAACATACACGTGGGAAGGTCAAGTGGGAGATACATGTATAAGCTTTGCTTCTAAATGTAATGATGTCAAGAACACCTATACCTGAACAGTTATTGAGTTGAGATGTTATGCAAGGAACTCCAACCCCCAACAGTCACATTATTTTTTCCAGTCATAACAACTTTATACTAAAGATTATCTCAACCTACAAAACTTGACTTGATTATGTCTGTAGACCATTATATCCACAATAGCACTGTGCTAGAAAATGTGAAGCACCCAGTAAGTGCTACGTTTTATTCTTGCTAGCATACGGCTATGAACAATTTTATTCGGGGCAAATGGCACTGCTTAAAAGAAAAGGCATTGAGAGGATTGTGAGGGTATTCAACAACTAAACCCTGAGCAAATCTAAAGAGAATATCTATTGTCAGGGGGGTCACTGGTAAAGCTGCAGTATAATTAAAGTCCTGTTTTTTTTCTTTTTTCAAAGGGCTTGATATGGCATTTCACAACACTATTTTAATGCCAAGGTACTTGTCTTTAATCCAGTGAAGATACACCGATGTAATGAAGAATGATTTCCAATATTACTAATTTCTCTTATCTATTCCTGTTTGCCATCTGGGAAGATTAGGGAACAAAATGATAATTAATTTATAATAAATTTCATCCAGTATACAAAGATTTGCCTGCAATATAGTTTATTATGTATTTTGAAAATAATCAGTTTAAGCCATTATTAATAACTCTAATTTGAGTTTGTATGTAAAAAAGACCACTACTTGTGAGTCCTCCTCCCTGACAGCAAAATCGTCATTTGCTTCATGGCATGCTTCAAAGACATACTTTCTGGCATTATCTTAACTTCAAAATAGTTGTGCTTCATTATTTGAACAGAGGGAAAATCCTGAACCAGGAGAGACCTCCAGTGAACCCTTTACCTATAAAGGACTCATGCTAAGGCCACATTCTCCTCTCAGAACAGAATAAAATATATACGGACTTGAAGGATCTTTGAAGCTGTCTTAATATTTTGTGCTTAGATTCCACTTCAGGGTAACTCTGGACACAGCATAACACATTTATCCACAGCATAGTCTTCTCTAGAATGGACTGACTCTATAGTCTGTATGAAAAGCCTCAGTTATCAGTGAGTGGAGCTTTCATTGTTCTCTGTGTTTTTCAGACCAGATTGAGTGCAGAAAATACTGGATGTGGTGCAAGAGAACCTGTTTGTGACAAATTTCTAGCCAAGTGTTTCAATTTTAAGAAGTTCATTCTTTGGATGAAATTCAGATACATGTCCAAGCTTTTAGGTAAGTATCCAAACCACCAAACTCATCTGTCACACTGGCAAGCTATGATGGCTTCAAACATAAATAATCTACATTCTCAGCATTAGTGTTAGCAGCAGAATGCTATACTTATCAGACTTGACAGCATGTTTAATATGTTTAGCTTTGTAAAAAAGGTAAATATTATTATCTGCCATTACACAGAGACCAAAACAGTTCCTATTATTTGCTTATAGAAACATAATTTTTCATTCATAAACACAAATGGATGTGTACTTTAACATGTGATTTTCTTCACTGTTGCAAGAATTACCCTATTCTTTTTCAATCCCAATGCCACAGCTCTTTATTTTTTTGAATGAAAAATCAATGTGTTCTGTGGACAGCACACCAAAAGCCAGATTCATCAAAATTTAGGACTTTTATTCAGGTGCCTTGCCTCAAAGTTTAAATACACTAATCATTTCCAGTAATCAATAGAGATACCTATGCAAGGAAGCAATGTTGCTTATGTGAGGTCTTTTTGAGCCACGAGTTAAAAAATAGGCAGGAAGTGATGCAAAAAAGAGAGGAGAAATAATTCACATTGATTTATTGAGAACAATCTCAGCAGCTTTCTGAAATTATGTGAGTGAAGCAGGACTGAGAAGTGTAGCTCAAAAAGACCTGGCTCATTTGATCTCAAACTAGAGGATAGATTCACCCTGTTTGTGATCTACACTGTTTTATTTCAGTACTCTGTGTACAGTTTGCAAGGCTTCTGCCTTCAGCATCTCAGCCAAATAGTTACATTTGGGGGGGGCGGGAGGGGTGAAAGGGGTGTGGAATATAACCTTTGTTAATGATTTAGTTTATTGCCAATAATTTTGTGTTGATGTTGCCTTTTCCTTATCTGGTTTTCACACATTTCCTTCATTGATATTCCTGCATCATTCTCAGCTGTTTTCCTTTTATTTATTTTTTAAGAAGCTCTCCAAAGTCTCTGATTTCCTTAATCACAGTTGCAGTATTTCCTGAAACCATGGGGAGTCAGAAGTCACATTCCGTCTCTTGCATTCTTCTTATCTATTTTGATTCTTATTCCACTATATTTCACGTTGTGCATACACAGGTTGGTAGTCTAGACTTTTGTCACCCCTAAAACTTAGCTTTTTTTGTAGTATTCTCAAGCACTCCGTGCCTCTGACACTAGTTGTCGACAGTGTACAACTGAATGGCAGTACTGTATAAAGAAATGAGGGGCAGGATTCTCCAGGAAAAATGATACTTTTACATTAAAAAAAAAAAAAAAAAAAAGAAAAAAGAAAAAAGTGTGTGTGGGGGTACATCCTCAGCGGGTTAACATAACTACCTTGAAGGCAATAGCGCTAAATGAGTTTACACTTGCTCAGCGTATGGTTTGAGGTCTGCATATGCTGTACCAGGGAGAGAGGCTAGTGGGGTGTTAAAGGCAGTGAGATCCCCCCCATGGTTCGAAATTAATATGTGCTGGAGAAGAGTCACATGGGCTGTGAGACTGAAAAACTAGAAGAATCCACTGCTAGTTTCAGATCTGTGATCCAACGGTAGGATTTAAAGCTGATCACTCAGGACCTAACTACATATACCGAGTTCCATGATTACTCTGATTAGGATCACAACAATATGAAAATACATGCTGTGGTTTTATTTCCAACAGGAATAGATTTTCATTTGCTTCCTGAGTTGTTTTAAGTCATACCCTTAGAGCTACATAACACAGGCTGTCGTGTGTGTTTCACTTTCCTTTACAGTCTACTGGTCATGATGAATTTGTCTTCTACCTCATCATTATGGTTTGAGAGCAGCATCAGATATTTTCTAGACAAAACCAGCCTACTTAAAAGGATGTTAACTATTACAGAAGTATGAAAAAAGAGTACAATTTGGCAATAGAAATTATCTTGAAAATAATTGCAAATTTTCACCCTGATCACCAGCCTGATATTTTGATCAGGCTGTTCTAAATATATCATCTGAATAAAAATGAAAATAATGACCTTACTTCTTAAAATGGCTTTGTGAGGTGCCAAATGTTTTGGCCATGTGATAATGAACAATAAAACTGGGGAATAAACCATAACCCACTAGATGGCCAAATCTTTATGTTACTGCATAGCTTTAGAAGGCTACTTCTTAATGGCGTATTTAAGCTCTAGAATAAACACAGTTTTACTCCTTTTAATCACCATGCAATGCCTGGAATTGATTGTCAGTGTAAAGATATGTCAGGCCTCAGGCCGTCCTTGCATATCAGTCACCATGAATTCTGCTGAAGACATCAGTCATGAAACATTAACTTCTTAAGACAAAAATCAGACTTCACAGGCATCACAGCAGATGTGCGAACAAAGGAAATCAACAGTCGGGTTTGCTAAGGGAAAGCCATATCAATACATACAGAACACTGACTTATTCTGTTTTTTTCTTTTATTTTATTATCTTCCTCCTTCCTGTCCTCAAAATACTAGTTTTCTTCTCCATGTTCCCTCTTGGTATGATCCTTAGCAATTCTATACATTCAAAGCATCTTCAGGTGAAAGGGGAAAAACTATTTTTTCACTGAAAGAAGTCCCATAATTTCCAATTACCATATGATGATATTTACATATGCCATTAAGTCAGACCTAGGGGAGACTACAGAACAACGCTTCCTTTACCTGTGCCTCCAGTGAGACCCTTTTAGGTACACACAGTCAATCTCTTGTACCTGGAAGAACCTTCCTTCTCTGGTTATCTACCCCAAGTTACATGAGTTTCCTTTCAGATACACATGAAAACTAAAGTCAGTGTTCTTTACTAGAGCTGTTCCCCTGCTCATACACAAGAAAAACTCTCTCTGGCTTGCCAGCTTCCAGTCACTATTAGTACCTGTGTTAGTATGCAATGTCACCATATGTAATCTGTCTAAATCTTAGCCTGGATTAAACAACTAAGGAGCAGATTGATGACTCTCCTACTACCATATTGATTTCAGCTGAAGTTTGTTGAGCTTGCTGCAATTCAGTATCAGGCATGAAGACTGCCTTTCAAATACAACTTCAGTGTTGGTATACGTATCTTATTCCAGGAGCTGTATAATAAAAATAAATCTCAAACCTGCTTCATCTCACATACGTGTCAGCTTCATACCTAAAGGTTTTTGAAGTTCAGCTGAAGTTTACCAGTATTAAAATTGCTTTGGGAGTCTTGTGCTGCCTGGGGGCGTTAAGAGATTCCCAGCACAGTTGTTTTCAAAGTTGGAAGGAGGACTATTTCTGCCTTTTTGGTGGCATGCCTGTAATAAAAAAGACAAATGTTTTTAAGAAAAAGTGTCATGTATATTTTGACATCTCTAATAAACATCTGTTTGAATTCAATTCTAGCACTGGACAGAGATTCCTGTTTCCTTTAATGTGCCTATGGGAAAAGAAACATCATGGGCAGTATGGAAAGAATGGGTTAAAGGAGTGATATTTGGACATCTGGAGAGGCATACTTTTCTTTTTTATTTGCAGGTCAAACTGTGTGTGCCTTTTGGAACAGACTTTGAAAGTACTGACGTTAGTTTAGCACAGATGTTATCTGTCTGTTTTTTAAGGGGCTTGTATTTACAAACAAATAGAGCCTGAAAAGTAGATTTAAAGTCAGGTCTGATGGACAAATAGAATAGATGATGATCAGAAATGGCTGGAATAGTGGAATGTCCTGAATCTAGATGGCTTGCAGCTTCCTCCACTTTCATGTTCTCATTCCAAATGTGGTTACTTGTGGCCCTTGTTTGTTCTCACACATGCTGCGGGCTTAGCAGGACGTTTGAACTGCAAAACTCCAAAGGAAATAAATCTTGAACAATCCTAAGGAAAGAATGATAAAAATATGGACTGAATTTGGGGGTTCTGGTTTTTTATTTTACATATGGAGTGAGGTTACTAAAGTGAAATCAGATATGCAGCAGCTCAGAGAATTATACATTCCAGAAACTGAAGCATCTTTAAAAGTTCATCTCTCTTTAGACTTCTGCAGTTGCATCACAAAAAAAATGACCGTATCTTGTCACTTCATTTTCTGGCATTTAATTTCTGTTTTATAGACTTAGGCTATTATTGTTACTATGTATTTAACATCTCTACCTCGGAGTTGCATCAAGCAACAACACAACTGAGGCCACAAAGCTTTTGCAGAAATGTAAAGTGTTAGTCCTTGTTCTAAAGAGAACACAACCTTACCTGTGATATTTAGCCAGTGGCTGGAGCAAACTCAGGAGCTAGCAGGGGATGGAGAGAACAGTATAAGAAAACTTGTAAGTGGTAGATTGCTAAGTTTATCTACACCACAATAAAGATAATCATTACAGAATCATTGAATTTTAAAGAGTAATTTGGAAGAGAGTGTGATATCTCCATAGAGGAGGGTCAGGACAGAACATTTACAAAATCTGGACATACATGAGAACATGGGACCTGATGTGCTGCACCCACGAGGGATGAGGAAGCTGGCCAATGTTATTGTGAGGCCACTCTTGATAATCTTTGAAAGACAGTGCAATCAGGAGAGGTTCCTGATGACTGGAAGAAAGCAAATATCACTCCTATTTTCAAGAAGGGCAAGAAGGAGAACCCAGGAAACAACAGGGCACTTATCCGTACCTCAGTCCCTGGGAAGGTGATGGAGTAGCTAATCCCGGAAACCATTTCCAAACTCATGAAGGACAAGGTGACTGGGAGCAATTTGTAGTGGATTTATGAAGGGGAAATCATGTTTGATCCACCTGATAACTTTCTGCTGTACTTGTGTGGTGGATCTGTCCATGCTTTCTGGTTCCAAAGCTGGCAGTCTCACACTTTTCTCAAGCCTTCAGTGTGCTAAATGAAACTGTAAGAGTGTCTTTGCACAAGTGTATACTTTTTAAACGGTAGTGGCTTCCATGACAGAATAGAAGCCCAAATTCCACAGCAATTGACAGATGGAAAATGGGAATGAACTTACATTAAACTCTCATCCTCTGTATTGGCGGCTAAACATTTAGTATTTGTATTCCAGGCACAGCATTTTCCCTTCCATGTTAAATGATTAAAAACTGAAAAACAGAAAGATTATCTCCTCAGCATCAATGCTCAGGCATTTTTCCATTACTGTTGTTAGTTTAGTAGTGTTTTCGTCACTGCTGATCCCAAGGTTTCATCTTTAAAATCTTTAGCATGATTCACATATAACTTAAGGGATTAACAAAGAAGTTTGTAATTGATTCTGTCTTTTCAGGACTACAATACAGAAGAAAAATCCTGACAAAACCTCAAAGTTTTCAGCATGTAAAGCTCTATAGAAAGTTCTGTATCCTTACTTATGTCTGAACATGCAGATTTTAATGATTTTGGTATGGGGAATTTTTTTTTTTTTTTGTTTGCTCTCCTTATACGGTGCTTAGCGCAATATGGGGCTGGTCTCTGACTAGGGATGTGGAGAAGGTGCAACTACCGCATAACAAATTTTAACAAAAAAAAAGTGACAATTAGAAAGACTAATGGGATATCAGTAACCAAAGAACATGTCATGGGATTTACAAGAGAGTAGTCTCAGGTAAGAATTATAATCTTTGTTGTTTTTTTCTTTCAATAAATCCATTCTCTCATATTTTAAGTCAAATATGATTTGGATTTTTTTTTGGGGGGGGGGTGTTGATGCATTTTTTGTTTATTTTTTTTTAAATCTAGTGTGATATTCTTGTTTTACACTGTTTTTCTTGTTAATAGGAAAAGATAACAATACGAAGAAATCACCTGAATTTAAGCAATAAAAATATTCTTACAAGACAGGGAGCTGATATATGTATCAGCTGATAAAAAAAAAAAATTAGTTGCCTTACATCTAAAGATGTAAGGATCTTACAATGATGTAACATCAGATGCTTTAAAGATCTTTAGTAAGATCTTTACTAAGATCTTTAGTAAGATTACTGAAACACTATAGGAAAAAAAAATATACTAACTTAAGAGAAACAGTCATGGAGTATCACATCAGTGACAGGAAAACAGAGTACCAAAATCCTTGGTTAACACTTTGACAGTGAAGCAATTAATCAAACGAGATGGGCAAAGATACGTGACAATGCCCTTTTCAAACAGGATTGTAAATGCTAATACCATTATCGTGTATAACAGTGATGAAAGGTAATTAAAGGCAGCTTTTTGTACAGTGCCACTAAATTTTGGTTTAAGTGGTTTATGTCTTCCCCTTCAGTTATGTTTACTGTTATTAAAAGATTCAATTTTTTTAAAAAATATGAATCCAAATATTTGCAAGATAATATGTGTATAAAAAAGAGGACAGTAAATGCAGGTTTATTTGTATTACAAGACTAATCAGAACTAGAGTCCATTACCTGGCCCTGAGGCCACATGCATACTGCTGTGATGTCCTTCTCTCCGAAACAGGGTGCCTGCATCCAAACTGCCTACTGAGACTGATTCCTGGGTTGTGCTCATCTGAGTTATTGCCAGCCACTGTCCGAGATGCAGTTTTGTTCTGACAAGCCCTGTGACCACCTGAATAATTCAACAACACAGATAAACAAGCTCCTGCGTGCAAAGCTGAAGACTAACATTTTTAATATACTAACTCTGTTGTGAACTAATCTTCTCTGTCTGGGATGGAGTTCATTTTCTTCATGGCATCCTGTATGGTGCTGTGTATTGAGTTTGTGACTAAAACAGTGTTGATAATATACCAGTGTTAGCGTTATTGCTGAGCAATGTTTGCACAATGTTAAAGTTTGCTTTTTTTCCCCCCAGCAAGTAGACTGTACGTAGAGTTGGAAGGTGACACAGATGGGACAGCTGACCCAAAGTGGCCAACGGGATATTGCATGCCATATGATATCATGCTCAGCAATAAAAGCTGAGGGAAAGGATGAGGAAGGGGGGACTTTTAGGGTCATAGAAACATAGAATCATAGAATGGTTAGGACTGGAAAGGACCTTAGAGATCATCTAGTTCCGACCCCCCTGCTAAGGGCCGGGACACCTCCCACTAGACCAGGTTGCTCAAAACCTCATGGTTCTTGTTTCCCCAGGAACCATTACATGTGCTGAGGCCCTGTTTTTCAGTAAGTGGTTGGACATCTATTTGCTGATTGGAAGAAGTGACTGAAATACTTGCTTTGCTTGCATGTTCAGCTTTACTTCACTTATTAAACTGTCTTTATCTTTCCCACTTTTGCTTTTCCCATTCTCTTCCCCATTGAGATATGTGGAGTGAGCAGTGATGCTGGCCAGCATCAACCCACAACACCTAATATTCTTAAGATTTGGTCTCCTTTCCTGATGTCTTTCCCTTAGATGCCCTCTCCCTTAAGATAGCAAAAATCTCATGTGTTCCTCTTATTTATAGAAATAGAAAGAGATATAAACAATACTATATGACTTGGAAGACCCACTCACAGAGCTTGTCTGTTCAGTTACTGAGGGAATAGCGATGATAGGTCTATCACTGTGGTGATTGTGGTGAGAAAAAAATACTGTGGAAGGGAGATCTCCAGCAAAGGAATGAGGCAAATGGAGAAATAGTATAGATGGAGGTCCCTCTTCCTTTCTGTCTCTGCAGGTTGCTGTAAACCCAGTTTTGGTCTGTTCATTTCTTGTATATAGCTCATGTAGCCAAATTTCAGAATATGACCAAATTCAGACAATCCAAATCCATAGATTGTTTCAAATATGTGAGTAAAAAGAGTATAATTATGAATAACAAAGATGGAAGGAACTGTATCATCTCTCATGTGGGAAAAAGAAAACATAACACCACCAAACTGAGTCAAATTCAGAGCTTTGCCTAACGCACGGGTGACCCTCTAGCCAATAAATATATAGTCCCTTGAGCCTTTCTCCTGATCTTTTGACTCTGGAAAATAAAGCTTTTCTCTTTTGAAAGTGTTTTTGGTGAGCTCTGAAGAGATATTCATGTACTAATTTGAATTTATGGATAGATGTGAATTCACTGCTTTTCACACAATGGAGTAAAACCAGCCCCACCAAGTAGCCTTGGACACACTCCCATGCAGAGTCCCAAATGTAGCTGGGCTGGGCACAGATGCGTATTGTTTAAGGAGGCCATGACTGAAAACCTGTGGATGTAAATGGAAGTCTTTTGTTGTCCACAGCAAGGGTTTTTTTAAGGCATTTCTACTGGGAGGCTTCCTGGAGTACATATGCCAGTTAACCAAATGGTTGAAAATAGAAAATAGCTGTTGGGAAAGGAAAATGGTGATGGTGATTTACAATGTGAATTTTCATTAAAAACAACACGTGGATCTAAAATGTACTTCAGCTTTGTTTGGGGCAGAAGATCTGTTAAGCTGAAAGATGTTTATTTAAGTTTATCTCCCTCCAACTGACTTTGGGACCTCTGCAGTGTTGCTAAATAAGTGAAGCTGTTCACATAGTGAACCTTGGCACCTGCAGCAAAGTTACAAAGAGAAGAGATAATTCAGAATTCAATTTACTTTGTATTAACTTGAGATCTGATACTCATCATCTGCTTTAACTGCTTGTTTTATCTAAACTGCTACAGTCACATGAACGGGAAAGAAAATTAAGAGATTTCAAATTTGTTGCTCTAAGCAAAATGACTTCCTTATCTAATCTTATAAGAGGCTGGATGAGTTTCCCTGTTTTAATAATGACTGTGTTCCAAACTTTCCTTCCATTAAAAAAATTTACATAAATTGTCTGGAGAATTTTCCTTACTATAATCAAGAAAGTTTTCTTCAATACCACCCTAAAACATGAACCCGATAGTAGGCTGACAAACCTTTGCTAGAGGCTTTTCCTAGCACTGTAGAATTTTAATGATGCATTTAAGATTTTAGAATAAGAAAAAATAGATTCATAAAGACCATAAGGATGTAGACATCTCAGTGTCAGTAGCTGATGTAAATTTGGGTGTCATTAGACTACTACAAAGGCAGGAGTCTTTTAAAGAAAGTCTACAAGAAGTGTTGAATTAGAAGGTGTCATTTGACTATTAAGTAGGTATAGTATGAAGTACTGAGACATAAAATCAAGTTGTTTACTGTTTTGGTGCTCCATATTATGATCTCACATTTACCAGTCTGAATCCAAAGCAATTTGACTTTGGTGCTTGTTCTAGAGTCCCTGAGATTTAAAACTTGGTTGTCACTTCTGCTTGAGATTTAATCAGCTGCAGTTTTTAATGTTAACAACAGTCTATCATTCATGGAAGGGAACTTGTAAGAAAGATGAATAAGGGTAGGGAGGTCACATCCTTAGAAGGAGGGGTAAATCATGTATCTCATAAACTTTTGAACTGATTATTTTGTTGGTGTTACATTCCTTTTGGCCTGATATAGAAGGTGCAGAAACTTCAGGAAGGATTATAAAGCAAGTCATGGCTTTACATATCATGCATGTAAATTTACTTAAAACATTGCCAAGCATAAGCAATGTTCTTTGTGAATATAGTGGTGCCCTGCTACTGGGAGATGTCAAAATCTGTAGGTCTAATTAAGCAGGACTTTTGGGCAAGCAGTTAGGATGTCCTCCTAGTGCCCTGCCTTTCACTGTAGTTCATAGCCCTGATAAGAGCATTGTGATATTTTATCTCTGAGAGGTGGTCTTGACTCTCTGAAAGCACGGACTTCCAGTGACCCTGCTGCAGGGAATGCCATTGAAGCTGTGATGAGTGAAATGTCTTTTTTGGCAAGGTGGGACTGTGAAGAAGGTGGAGAACCAGCGTTAGACCTGACCAATCTCTCTCTGAAAGGAAATGCCTCTTGACTTCTGCTGCTCTAGTCAGTGCCTTAGAATGATTGCTACCTCCAGTTCAACCTGATCAACGGTGTATGAAGGGGTGGTAGATTAGCAGTTTTGCAGCTAGCTCCAACAACTGTATGCATTTAAGGTATTTTTCCTGTTGCATTGGTGACTATAGTTGTCAGTAGCTCACTGAGGATCCTGTTCTAGTGATCCTCTCAGTAGCTACTTGGCAAGAAGTGGCAATTCCTTCAGCCTCAGCTTATGTGTCATTTTAGACTGAAAAATTCAGAGTGATGACATGTTCCTTAATGACTATAACATGTAAATTTTCCTTCACTGAAGCTTTCCAATTTTATTGCTGAGTGATTTCATAATATATAATAAAACTAAATACAACCTTTTTTTTTAGAAGAATGGGTTTGCTGATCAATCCTAATGGAAATTACATTTTGTGAAGATGTCTCTTTACCTTTCATGTCTAATATCCCTTCCCTCACCATCCTAAGAGTCATGCAACGTTGCTTAGTCCAAGACAGTGACCAGCAGTGATTCCTGTAATCAGAATACTGGCTGTGATTTCTGGTCACACAAAAGCTAGATTAAACATCTGTGGCTGTTTAAAGGGGCCTGAAAATGAGAATAAAGTGAAGTTGTGCCCACCAAATGGTCCATTATATTGCCATTAAATGTAAAATGGCTTCTATGAAACTGAGCAATAGGCCTCTGTTGATTTATAGAGATGAAAAGTACTGTATAATTATAAGATAATTTATTATTTTAGGAAAGCGTATATTGCCACAGTATGGAAAATTAAAAGGTTCAAATCTCATGAGTTAATTTTAACATTTTCGTACAGAGATATATATTGTTTTAGTATGTTATATATATATATGTTATGTGTATATATATGCATGTTGTAACCTATATATAGATATAACACTAATTTTAACATGTAAACACACACACATATACATATTGATACAGTTTCACACAGACATATACACATTCTTTCCAAACCTTTTGTAAGTTACCTATTAATTACTTTTTTAAGCTAAACCACAAAGTTAAGGCTACAAAATTCATTCATGTACAATATAGAAGGTTTTATCATACAGTTGTCTGCGTTCAAAATAGTATCTTTAAAGTTATTATCAACTATTTCAAGACTTGTGAGAAAACTGCAATAATTAGCAACGTTGATTCATACATAGAGGAATGTGGAATTTACTCACCAGAGCCTTTTGAATGTAAAGCAATCACGTGAAGATACATCTTGATATAGTTTAAGGGAAAATACCTTCATGACTTGAATGTGTCTGTTCAGTAATTGCTTGGAACAGATCCAGATTTCCTTTGAAAATTAAACAAAAATCATCAGAGGTACTCCTGAAGCAAGGACTACAGAGGAATTTGAATGTGTGCAGGAGATACTTTAAGGTGAGAGAAAGAGTTCAACACCATTTGGGTTCAAGTGTTAAAAATGAGGCAAAATGTAAAGGATATAACCACCCTGAACCTGTGGTATCTTTCCCTTCTTCTGGTTCAGCATCACTAAGCTAATATTCAGGGCAAGAGGATGGGGGTTTTTTCCTTGGTGGTTTTTTTGGGTTTTTTTTCCTTCTTCTAGAAGTTTTTGCGTTGAAATTCTGCCTCATGTGTTCGTCAAATCACAGCTCACTAATGCAGATCTTTGGATCCAAAATTCACGTATGTAGTTTTCTGTTGCATTTTGATCATGTTGTAGTTTAGATGCAAGATATCACTAAGGAAGTGTTAAAGCTTTTAGGCTACCAACTCACAAAACAAACAGCATCCAAAGACAGCTCCTGGAGGGATCCACATCATATGTATGTCTATATACGCCAATATATTTTCCACTAATGAGCTTTTATCCTGATCAGGCAGAGAACAGAACAGCATGATGCTGTTGGTGTTTTTTGTGTTTGCATGAATGTTGTTTGTGGTTTTTTGTCTGTGTTGATCTATGTGGCTCTTCATGTGTATGTCTATATATGCTTTGTTTACTCCTGTCTGTGTGCCTATTGGGAGCAAATGCTCAGTCTTGCTAGTGATCTAACAAGGGGACATGGAGCTGGAGCAGCCTAACCTCGGTTGGGCTGCCAGATTCAGCCACCCCTACAAAACCACAGGGTAATTCAGCCTGGAAAGGACTGCAGGAGGTCTCTGACCCAACCTCCTGCTCAGTGTAGGGTTAGCTATGAGATCAGACAAGGGTGGTCAGGGCTTTCTCCCCTCAGATCTTGAAAATGTCTATGGGTAACTTGTTCCAAAACTTGACTAGACTCGTGGTGGAAAAGTTTTTCACTATAGCAAGTCAGAGCGTGTTGCTCCCTTCCTCTCTGTACTGGTATTGGCTGGGATAGAGTTAATTTTCTTCACAGTAACTGCTATGGTGGTATGTTTTGGATTTGTGCTGAAAAGCATTGATAACACTGGGATGTCTTAGCTATGGCTGAGCAGTGCTTACACAGAGCCAAGAGCTTTTCTGCTTCTCACCCCACCCCACCAGAGTGTAGGCTGGGGGTGCACAAGAAGCTGGGAGGGGACACAACTGGGAGAGCTGACCCCAACTGACCAGAGGGATATTCCATACCATATGACGTCATACTCATCATAGAAAGATCTGGGAAAGAAGGAGGAAGGAGGGGTGACATTTGGAGTTACAGTGTCTGTCTTCCCAGGTAAATGTTATGTATGATGGAGCCTTGCTTTCCTAGAGATAGCTAAACACTTGACTACCAATGGGAAGTAGTGAATGAATTATTTAATTTGCTTTTCTTGCATGTGCAGCTTTTGCTTTGCCTGTTAAACTGTCTTTACGTCAACTCACAAGTTTTCCCACTTTTTTTCTCACTTGTTTCCTGATTCTCTTCTCCATCCCACCAGAGGGGAGCGAGTGAGCTGCCATCTGGGGTTAAACCACAACACTCTCCCATGAAAAACTGAATGTTTTCAGAAGATTCAAGTTTCCTTCAAACATCAGAATAGATTGAAGTACTTTCCAACAGCTGATTGCTCTGATGTGGCCTGATCTACCACCTGGCTATGCTAAGGATAACTAGATAGTAAATGATGCGTTGTCTGTTACACCAGCAGAGTTTCATATGTGTTTTGGGGTTTTACTGGATTAAGCCATAAAAGCAAACACTTCAGGATTGCAATGAACATTCAGAACTCTTCTGTCTATTTGGAATATCAGCTGAACAGCAGCTTCTCTTTTGCTTTACGGCTTACACAGACATCCACCAGCTTAGCAGGTTCATCACAAATTCTTGCTGGCAAAATTGTGGTGCATGTTTATAGATTCAGATTGAGACTCCTTCCATTTGCCATTGAGGTTTTGGACACAGGAATGGAAGACCATAAACCTGTATTTACTAACTGCTGGAAAAAGAACATGAGAAAGAACTTCATTACATGTTTTCAATTAGAGTCCTGGACATGTTACACCTATTATTTTCTAGTAATCCACTTTAGTAAGCAAAAATAATAGAGGCCATTAATACTGCTTGAAAGTAAGCTCTCCGTCAGCAATTCCTAAAGGCCTTGGTCTAAAGAAATTATAAGATGAATTATGGACTATTACTATAAATTGTTATTTCAGGTTTCCCAAGCTAGCAGGCCACCTAACTTTATACAAAAAAAAAAGCTGAATTCCAATCCATTCCTTTCCAGAGATTTTTCACCATCACTAAAAGTTGCTTCAGCATTGATCCCTTGATATCTGTATGACTCTATCTATTCTTCGTTACTGACAAATGGAAATTTAAAATTACACCAATGACTCACGTACGTCCAGATTTACAACAACTTTAAAGGTTTTACTTCTAGCTAAAAAAAAACCTGAATGGTACAAGTTTTAGTGGTTTACAAACAATCCAGCAATTTAAAGGAATTAGAGCCTTTTCCAAGGAAGAGTAAAGGATATAGGGGAAAAAAGTGCTTGAAGGTCTGGTGTCAGGCTATTTTGGCATTCTATCTCTGTGCTTTATTTTGTAAGTTTTTTTGATGACTGAGTGTGAAGCTTTTGTTTTCCTGAAAAAATTGTCACATAAATATAGGTATTACAGATGAAAAAAGCCTATTAGATCATTTAATCCCTTTCTTTGTCAGTGTAAGATCATTTCCTATGATAAATTATCTAGTGCAGGCTAAGACAGAAAACAACTCAGTTTTGTAAAAAAACAAACCCCAACCTAACCCAACCCAGACCGAACTAAAACATTACTATGCCCCCCTACAGAGGTTTCAACTTTTATTTTCATTCTCAATCAAAAGACCTTATGAAACTCATAGAGAGAACAAAAATATAGAGAGAGACCAACACAAAAAAAATATTCCACCAGTGTGAAAACTCACTGGGAATTTGGAAAACTTGATTCCTATTTCTTATGATGGAGGGATTTGAATCCAACTTTCCCAACTCTGAAGAACCATGTCTAACTTTAAAGACTCTTCTACATTTGAAAAGAATGTACAGTTTAAGATGTTTTTGTAATTTCTAGTTTAATTTTACCAACTGTAATTTGCACTGCATCTTATTTAATTTCGGTTATAGACTAAGACCACCTTAAATAATTCCTCTCTATCCTTAATGTTTATAGCCTTCGAATATATGTAGACAGTTAATATGTCCCTTCCCCCTTCTCCCTCCAGTCATTGCTTAGCAAGTTATACATATTTATTTCTTTTAATCTTTCACTGTAAGTCAATCTTTTCAGATCCTTAATAATTCATGTTGCTTTTCCTTGAATTTCCTGCAATGTGTCAAGATTTTTTCTAATACTGTGAGGCCCTGCATACTTTATTCTAGACATATGCTCAACTGTTGACATAGGGAGAGATAGAAGGAGAGGAATATCAGTAGCTTATGTTTACTTCTTTATTTCTCGTGCTTGAAGTTTGGGTTGGTTTTTTTTAAGAAACCTGAAACAAATCTTGTTATTTCTCTACTTATAGTGACTGTGCATACTATATATATGCACATACACATATAGTGGAAATACCTCCTGGAAGATTATCTGACATCAAAAGACTGGTAAACAAATCAAAGCTACAAACACGACTCAGTCAGACATGCGACAGATGTAGCATCTCCAAAGGCAAAACTCTCCTCTCCACATTGGTGATCTTACAAACATTCAAAGAGGTCTTCAAGTGAATAGGACTTAGTAGTTTCCAATATTGGAAGGTGGTATGCATACGTAGCAAGCTGAGATGTACCAAATATAGGTTATGCAAAGGTTTTAAGATGGTGCTTAATTTCACAAGACAGTTTTGCGGGTTAATGTCAATGACAGTCCTGATGGAAAGGAAATCCCTCACATCTAGAAGACTAGTCAGACCTTAGGGAGACTTACCAAGTGAATTTTGGATCAAAACAAGATCAAGTCCTTCACCAGACAAATGCTGTTTAGAGCTGATCATGCTGCTGGAGCAGTGTGGAATTTGGTCCTTGTGAGTGACTGTATCATCACCTGGGGAGATGTCTCTGGAGGACCTTAATCCATTCTCAGGAGACACGACACAGGGACCATTGAAGAAATATTGCAGTGTAGTGGGTACTGAGACCAAAGAGCTAGTGATCAAGGTCTAGCTGAGCATGATGGTTGAATGTGTTCAAACTGCCAGTGCAAACATTACCTCTGTGGTTAACTATAATTAGAAATCCAAGTTGTGCGGGGTGAGGGATGTGCCTGAATGAACAGCAGGAAATGACAGTTTGTTCCCACTTTCAGTGTCTTCATTGATGTCATTGTTCATAAGAGACATTTAGTGGTATTTGTTATTACATTAAGTGAATTGCATGATAAAAGAGACTTACAGTGTCTAAATACATCATCTGCTTACCTGCTCAGCATCTCTCAGTTACCTTCTTAGCAGTATTGTCATTCTCAACTGCAAGAGACTCACAACAAAGTGCTTATTGTATCTCTGCTAAATTGAGATTAAGATACACATATCTCAGGTGTTTGGGGAAAATCAAGAAATAATCCATCACAAAAGTCATTTCAGTTATTTAAAAAAGGGGTTTTCTTTGAGTTTTACCTTTCCATTTGAAGTATTTATAGGCATAAATTAGCTGACATTTCAAACCATCATAGACTTTTATATTGGAGAACCTTAAATTTCTAAAGTCTTGCAAGTAAATTATTATTTTTTCTAAGAAAAAATAAGGAGATTAAATGAGGAGCTAAAAGTCATTCTTTCCACCCAAACTATTACAATTACAGACCTATTTTTTTCCAAAATACTATAAAACTAGATTTTGTCCATTTTATTGGGCATTGATGAAAGGATATCCTTGATGACACCAGTATGAATTTTTTTACACACTTCAATGCAAGAAAGAAAATAATCTGCTGCCATAAGAAAGCCTCTTCTTTTGCAATAATCCATCAGCCTTCTGAATTTGCTTTTTCTTTTCTGCTACATTAAATCTTCTATCTATTCTAAATATACGTTAGTTTTCTTTGATGAAATGTTTACTGTTTTGATTTTCTCAGTCTCAAGATTTCTCTTCTTGTTTGTTTGACCTGTGTTTGTATATTTATTTAACAATTAGATTTTAGTGTTTCATTTCCCATAGTTCAATAATTTTTTATTTTTTCAGCAGTTTGTACATATGACCATGAGGTGATATTTTCCCATTTTGCTTTCTGTCCCTTCATTCATTATGCTTCCATTATAGCAAGATGCCGTATCCCAATACTTTATTTTTCTGATTTTCAATTAGATCCAAAACACACTTCCACAGTGCAACTGTCTTTTTTGTAGAGTGACACCACTCTTAATTTAGTGCAATCACATTTTAATGTGTTACTACCACATCATTCTTCTAAGGCACTTCAATAGATCTGCTGTGTGCACAATGTATAAAGGCCATAAATATGTCTGATATTGATATCTACGATGCTCCACCAGTCTATCCCATCTATATCCCAGTTTCTTCCTTGAAGTTATATCTAACCTTGCTCTTTTTTACTCTCTGAATATGTTCATTTATGCATTCAGTCCATCCCTCTAGCAAATTTACTGACTGGAGAAATTTGTCATTTATGCAATAAAAATCTCTTTTTAAACATAGTATCATATTACAGAACACTTTGCATTTTGGAGGATTTTACAGATATTAACTAATTAATCAAAGATACCTACAGAAAATAAAATTTTAGTATCTCCATTTTACAGAGACAAAACTGAACAGAGATATTTATGTGAGTTGCTCAAGGCAACATTGAAGATTAGTGGCAGATTCAGAATGATGACTCAATATTTCATGTGCAACACTTCTGTGTTCAAACATTTAGGAAACATTTCTTCACTGCACTTCGATCTTAACACCTACAAGAGCTTTCTTACAATTCATCACATGGCCCTGAAACACATACAATGATTTTACTATTTGTCAAATTATTTTACCATTGTTAACCGACAGAAATCAAAGCCATGTGTTGTTGGATGAGAATTGGCAGATCTCCCTTTGAGAAACAGAAAATTTACATGCAGGTGCAGAAGACCCCAATATATTTTGTTTTAAATCTGTGACATATGTAATACAAGCTATTTATATTTTCTCACTTAAAATTAATGCATGAAACATGCAAAAACATTAACTAATTCCTTTAAAAAAAGTTTTCTCAAACATGTCTGATAAGTGTAATGTTCTTCAGAAGACACAGACGAATTCAACCTTTGCAAGGGAGGCAAAAGTGTCAGCACATCCATAACATCAACCCATAAGAATGAGGGTAAATCCTTTCTCTCAAGAACTGTACCCCACTTGCTGATTACTCTTCCTACCAGTTAGTGGAGCACAAGAACATAGGAAAACCTTGCCTAATCCAATATCTTTTTTCTAGCAGTGGCCAGTTGAGCAACTTAAGAAAATGCATCAGGGTCTGTCCCTAGGAAGGCTGCATTCTTCTAAGATTTCATTGATCTCTCTAGAGTGAGGATTATAACTGCTCTCAAAGCATTTTTTTTAGAATTAAGTATAAAAACTCTGTCTCCTTATCAATAAAAGCAAGCAATTATTTTTTAGGGCCTTGTCTACACTTAAAATTGTTTTCAGGGAGGACTGTGACCATCCTAAATCAAGGTTCTAAGGGAAAAAAACTCAACAGCATATGCTAAGAAAAAATTAATCAATTTTGAACTTGTTTTATTTGGTCAGCTGAGGAAAGAAACACTTGGATGAAAGTGTTTTCTTGCTGGTACACATTACTTTTATATTACTGGGCTCAAATACTACACTGACACCAAAGAGACTGAAGCTGAAGATGTACCATGGGCAGCTCATCCTTGCAGAGCAGGGCACTGTACCTGAAGGGATCTACTGAAATAAACTTTAACCCCTCTATTTTCTTGATTTCCATCCTAAGGAATGGAGGGCATGAAGCAGAACTCACTTCTTGTCCTGATGTAGTATTTGCCCAAGGCCAAGCTCTGCATTCTTGTGCACAAGGCAAGCATCCTCCTTCCAGTATACACACAGAACTTGGCATCCTGTGGCAATGTTTTAGACCACCTAAATAGGATCCAAATGGAAAATATGACGTTTAAATCTGTTATCTATTTCAATGAATAGAAATGCTTCTGTGTTATGAGAAGAGAAATACCTCAGATGCTTTCTCTACAGTGCTTGATCTCTTATATATTCATGGAAGCAATTTCCAGGCACATGAAATGCAAAAAGGTGGTTGGGAATAGACATCATGGATTTTGACACCGTATACCATAACATAGTATGATGAGTTATGGTTTAGATAAGAAGACTGTAAGTTGGGAGGAAAACAGTTTTGCTCAAAGATTTGTGATTAGATGCAACCAAGAAAAAAACCTTTGAACACAGCAGTAAAAATTCTAACTGGTACCAAGCTAATAGTTCCTCATGGATCAATACTTGATTCAATACTGTTTGATGTCTTTACTGATGATGGCATGGAATGCCCTAGCCTGGAGCAAAGAAGGCTATGGGAAAGGGCATGGCGTATGAAATCTATCTTCCTAAAAGGGAGGTTATAAAGAAGAAAGACAGACTTTCTTCAGAGCTGCACAGTGAACGGACAACCGGGCACAAGTTGCAAGAAGAGAATCAGTTCTTTGCAATGCAAGTGGCTATGAATTAAAACAGCTTGTCCAGACAGTCTGTTGCATCTCTGCTCTTGGAGATTTTGAAAACCTGACTGGACAAAATCTTGAGCACCCTAAGACAACCTGAAGATTCACTCAGGTTTCAGGGGAGAGTTGGGCTAAATGACCTCCAGAGGTCCTTTCCAACTTAAATTTTACTAGAATTCTACACATTTCATATGTTTCCTTCATCTAAGTGTCCAATTTCTAATATTAACAATCCCAGTCTTCTATTTTTTGTCTTCTCTCTTGTGACCCATCCCTGAATAAGAGGCAACACTTACTTTTGCGATTTGTCTGAAACATTTCTCCGTTGAGAAGAGTGTCTGCATTCCACAGAGGCAGGCAGTTGTTCCGTCTTGTAATCTTTAGTCCTTCTCTGTAACTGGGAGATATTCATCCGTTCTGAAATCCATCCCATTCTGTGCCTCCAAGCCCACTTTCTGGCCCTCACACCTCTGTGGGACCTCATTAGACAATCTCCTCTGCTCACTAGGGATTATGGAGACCACTCACTCCATGCCCTAGACTACTGACCTTGCAGTCTCGTTTGCTGAATATTTAGTTGGATTATTTAGAAAACTTGACCACATTGGGCAAGAAGTGAGAATATAATTCCTCTAGTGCTCTGTATTGACTACGTATACTTGGGAGTACCAGAAATCTGTTTCAAAAGCTTGATGAGGAATTAACCAAGAGTTAACACCTCTTCTCTAACACAAGAGAATCACAACCATGTTGCAATTAGTCACTGAGGTGAGCAACAAGCAACAAATTTGTTCCTTAGAAAAGCCAAGAAGCAACAAAGGTTGAGTCTTTCTCCCAGAGTTGTCTCTAAGGCACAGCATCCCTTGAGGCACCCTAATCAAGCCTGTAGGAAAAAAACCCAAACCATCTGTATGGTTTGATAACTGCAAAGGGAATCACTATGTGATCTGATATCTCATAATCTCATTGTGAAGGGATGGCTTTATTAATGAATGCATTATATTTTTGTCACACACTGAATGTTTTCAGGCAATTAACCATGAGAAAAAAGAAAATTAAAAGCAATTGCCTTATTTTTGTTTGAATGTGATTAACTGAAAAGACCATATAGTATACAGCATATTAACAAAAATATCCTATGAATATTTACCAGGCGTACTTAATCAGCAGAGAATACATGGCAGTCAATGAATCAATGTTTTTCTGAGACCTTAGGTACTCCTAGAATAATGTACTGAAGAAGGCTCAACTATTGAAGCATTCTGTTGGGTCAATTATCTGTTTATCATAAAATGTTAGGGTCTGCATGTGCACAATAGATGGTGAACTTGAAAACAACCTTTGCAGTCTAGACTGTATAAGACAAATTTGGAATGATAGCTTTATAGATACCATGGGCAATAAGGGTTTCTGTACAACCTGGAGTATAACACACACACATACACACATGAATCCTATACCAATTCAGGTACTCAATCACCATATTCTCCAAAAAGCCTCTGTGAACTCCAGATACTTAACACTTCACAATTACCTATCTACACCTACCGTAGAAAGTTTTGGAGATGTTTCATGACCTGCAAACTCAAAATCTTACCACTGAGATACACTGAGATAAATCCGCAGTCCTCATCAAGTCACTTGAACTTGTAATAGTTGGTAACAGTACAGTTGGGTACAGCTCAGTGAAAGGAAGGTAAATATGAGTAAGGCTGGGGAACTTGTTGCTTCACAAGTGAATGATGAACAACAAGAGGCCCTATAGAAGTTAGAGTAATATTCAGGTAGCTTTTTTTTCATTCTAGCTTTTAATGGCAGTTTTAGGTCATTTTGTAATGACAGTATGATGGATCTCTGAATTACAATTTGCTTAATCTTTGGCTCTAACATTCACCACGAGCTGGAGCTGGGTCTTCATTATAAGCAAAGGTCCAGTTGTGACAATTTTAGATGAGTGAGGATTGTCCCACCTTAACAAACCTTTCACTCCTCTGATCAAGACAGCTCCCAGATCCCTTCGAATTGTCAAACTTTTTCTTAACGTAAGAGAAATTTTTGCCAGAGTTTTGTCTTATGTGCCTTTGTTTCCTCACTTATACTTTCAGAAACACATGAATCTTTTCAACACTGTTATATAATATTATGACTGATGGGTTAAAGATTGAGTTTATTAAACTGAGAGATAAGAGTTGCCCCAGAGAGTACTTGCTTGGAGCAACAATAAAAATTGATGTCTTTCAGTCACAATGTTGATATATATATATGTATGCACACTTAAATGTTTTCATCATAAATACCCTACAATCCTGCTTTGTGGCAATGAATTTCAAAATTGTATCTGTTTTCCTTTAGAGCTAACATTCTAAACTGGAGCTGAAGTCAAAGGCTGAGGAAGAGAGGGAGGAAAAAAGCATTATCCTCTTTTGATGAGCTAGTGAAGAAGCAAAGAGCTTCATGAATTATCAGATTGTATCATCACGGGTGCATAATAACTTCCATAGAATTCATCTGCAGACATTGAGAGGGCATTCAGTTCATACATGAGCTCTAAAACCTACTTAGAAATATGTATCATTTATACTACCTGAAGTCAGGTGCACTTTTTTTACAATTACTACAGATAATTAAATAAGTACCTGATACACAATACCTGATAACAGATACCGCAACCCTAATTCTGAATTCCAGAATGACCTTTCCTAAGTCTTATTTGCCTCAGAATATTTTGTTTCTACCTTATTAGTTACAGATATCTCATGAGAAAATAGGTGGTATTGGTAGGAATCCTTTGATAAAAAAGGTGTTTGCAGAAAAAAGATTAGGAGATAATAAAATTCCCATGGGAACTTCAGAATTAGCATTATGAATTCAGAAACAGAATTGAATTTAATGAGACTTAGCTGCTGAAAAACTAGGTAGCAATAAAGTGCCATTATCTTTTGGAAAGCTTGCTCAAGTCACAGAATCATTAAAAAATGGGCTGAAAAAAGGAATTCAAAGGATCATCCAGGGAAGAGAGGAACCCAAGACAAGATAAGTTATTCCTGATTTTTTTTGATAGATGCTTTCAAGATTCCTGTAAGACACCAAATGATGTAAACACCACAGATTCCCAAGGCAGTCAACAATAGTATTAAACTGCTTTTTCTTGATGTCCAGTCTAAATTTTTCTCCATACTCCTTGTCTTAGCCTCCAGAGATTTTAAGAACAGGTTATTTCTTCCTTTAGTTCAAAAGTTTAGTATCATATATCCCAGTTGTCTTTTTTGTGGATTGAACAAAATTGTGGGTTTTTTCTGTTTTGTTGTTTGTGTGTTTTCTAGATCTGTCCTTTGCTTTTCTATTCAATTAGGCCAACCTGTTGAAGTGCAGTGCTGGAAAACAGATAGTGCTCAAACTGAAGTGTTCTCAGTGCTTAGAGGGGCTTAAGCACTACTTCCTGACTCTTGCTTTATATCAGAGCTATACTGCAGTTTATGAATGTTAATAGAGCATTTACTATCTGCTGTCATATGATGACTGCTTCTGTCTTACAACCTTCAGATGCTCCTTGAAGAACTACTAATCAGCCATTCACCATTCTCTATTTGCCCTCTTTTTCTGTCTGAAAATAGAATGTAAAAATTCCTCTTGCCTCCCCACCCCCAAGGTTATTTCTTCAATTTGAAAAGATAATTTTTTAGTGTAATTTTACCTGAAACATACTCAGAGTCCCTCTCAGCTTTTTACATCTGCGTACTCAGTAAGCAGGCTCACTGTTTACGATGATCCAAGTTGTTAGTTCTGATACTGAACACTACAGCATTTAGGATAGACCCTTGAGAAACCCAGTCAAGACTGATGTTAAGTCTCATAGTGCCTGACTTATTCCATTTGTCCTACATGGCCTCTGAGAAGGAGCAAGACCCTGGAATCAGACCTGCTCACTCAGGACTACACTCCTCCTAGAGGTGACTTTACAAATTTCTTTCACAGTGTGGTTATGTGGATGGATGCACTCACCAGCTGCTTTCATTTTTTGATCAAAGTTCTCCACTCTTCCACAGACTTCTTTTATTTAATCAACTTCACATTTCCTGAGGGTAAGGAATATAGAGCACGTGTATCTTTAAAAAAAAAATAAAAAAAATTGAGTAGACTCTCATCACCTTTTTTCACATGGATGCTTTTTCCACTAAGATACCGGATGGTCTGTGGACATCCAAATGTTCACTTTGGACTGACTTTTTCTGAAGAGAGTAACCTGTCTATTTTCTGTGGGGCACAAGACATATCATATTTACTTGGTAATTACACATATTTTTTTTTAAACAGAGGATGCAATTGTCTTTCAAATTATTCCCCTCAAGAGCATAGCTTTTTTTAAAAAAAGTAATATCTTCCTAGCCTTTACCTCTGCATTATCCTGTACCTCTAGTCACCATTTCTGTCAGGGTCTGGTGAAAGTGAGACAAAAACTATTAGGTATTACCTTCATAATTGTAAAGTACAAGTATGGGGCACAGAAAAATAGAATGTTCCTTTTAATTCTGGTGTAAAAGTTTATTTTCAGGAGATGAAGATTTGTTCTTTGGACTGATTTTTTGATCTTCCTTCAGAAAGTTGTTAGCTATTTTAAAGTATGTTTTTTTTGGCAATGTGGTGGGTTGACTGTCTGGATGCCAGGTGCCCACCAAAGCAGTTTTATCACTCCTTTCCTCAGCTGTATAGGGGAGAGAAAATATAATGAAAGGCTCAAGGGTCAAGATCAGGAAAGGGACAGATCATTCACCAACTACTGACATGGACAAAACAGACTTGACTTGGGGAAAATTGATTTAATTTATTACCAATCAAATCAGGATAGGATAATGAGAAACAATAATCAGATCTTATAACACCTTCCCCCCACTCCTCCCTTCTTCCTGGGCTCAACTTCACTCCTGATTTTCTCTATGTCCTCCCCCACAGCAGTGCAGGGGGATGGGGAATGGGGGTTGTGGTCGGTTCATCACATGTTGTTTCTGCCGCTCCGTCCTTCCCAGGGGGAGGACTCCTCACACTCTTCCCCTGCTCCAGTGTGGCGTCCCTCTTACAGGAGACAGTCCTCCATGAACTTCTCCAGTGTGAGTCCTTCCCACAGGCTGCAGTTCTTCACTAACTACTCCAGAGTGGGTCCTTTCCATGGGGTGCAGTCCTTCAGAAACAGAGTGTACCAGCATGGGTCCCCCATGGGGTCACAAGTCCTGTCAGCAAACCTGCTCCAGCCTGGGCTCCTCTCTCCATGGGGCCACAAGTTCTGCCAGGAGCCTGCTCCAGTGTGGGCTTCCTGTGGGGTCACAGCCTCCTTCAGACATCCACCTGCTCTGGTGTGGGGTCCTCCCTGGGCTGCAGGTGGATCTCTGCTCCCCCGTTACCCTCCATGGCTGCAGGTGTGTCTCTGCTCCCCCATCACCCTCCATGGCTGCAGGGGCCCAGCTGCCTCACCATGGCTGCACCAGGGGCTGCAGAGGAACCTCTGCTCCTGTGCCTGGAGCGCCTCCTCCCCTCCTTCTGCACTGACCTTGGTGTCTGCAGAGTTGTTTCTCTCACATATTCTCACTCCTCTCTCTGGCTGCAGTTTCTCTTGCACAGATTTTTCCTTCTTCTTCAATATGTTATCCACCATTGCTCATGGGCTCAGCCTTGCCCAGCAGTGGGTCCAGTTGGAGCCCACTTGTGTTGGCTCTGTCAGAAGAGGGGGAAGCTTCTAGAACCTTCTCACAGAAGCCACCCCTGTAGCCCCCCTGCTACCAAAATCTTGCCATGTAAACCCAATACAGGCAAAGATAAAGGCAGTTATTTCTGGCCAAAAGAGGTCCTAAATTTTAAGTTTTGTATGTTTTATTTGGTAATTTATTAAATGTAAGGACTTGTTTACCTAACAGGATGTCTAGGCTGTTTTATTGATTGTACTTCTGGAAATATTAACTTCTGAGTGAAAATGGAATAAGACATTTATTAAATCTCAAATATATAAGGTATCTCTTTTTTTTTTTAATGTGATTTCTTCCTAAAGTAATACCTTTTGCCAGTTTCTAAGCTAAAACCATTTTTTCCTTTAGTACTATAAATTTCTCAAAGTCAAAAGATTTTTCAAAAACAAGAGGAGATCAATAATGGTTTCAAAATTACATTGAAAAGCAGAATAGTATTTTTTGTTTACGATTGAAATTGAATATTAAATATTTAAGGGTTTTTTAAGGTAAAGAAATTGTTTTTAAAAATTAGTTTTAGATAACATGTAGCAAACAGTGAGATTGCTCTATGAATATATTTCAAACTTGGTGTCTCATCCCAGTAGGGGAGAGGAGGCAAAAGTTCATTGATTCCTTTGGTTACGTTAAAGTGAAAGGACACAAAGGTCCAAAATTACAAAGCAATTTATTGATATTATGTGCCCACTCTACCCAGTCATACAAACAGATAGATATGTATATATGCAGCTTTCAATCAAAATTCAGTAATATAGTGATAAATGGTTTTCAGTCAAAATACAGTAATATGTGGTATTCAATCAAACTACAGTGACAGGCAGCCTTCAATCAAAACAGTAATATGTGTCACAATCAAACTACAGGGATACGCAGTGATATGTGGCTTTGATGGCAGCCAAGGTGAGCTTCACATTACTTAACAACCTAGAGAGAGAAGAAAAGGAAAGAGAGGGGAAAAGAAGGAAAGAGAGGGGAAAAGAAGGAAAGAGAGGGGAAAAGCATTCCACAGGAAGTCCCAGTCACTGGCACTTATCATTCCCCTTTTATACTCACTCCTGGGCTCTTCCACAAAGCCACAGAAGTTTCTTCTCAGGGATTTCACATTTGGGAGTATTTGAGACATTTACTGATAAAGCCAAGGAGGCCTCCACCCTCCTACCCTTATCAGTTCTGTCTCTAATGGTCACAGACTCCCCTGTCTCCTCTCCCTTCTTGAAAAGCAACTTCTTGCCTCAGGTGACCATAGACAGATAAGATTGTCAGGGCTTCTACCTGAGTGAGCTTGTACTTGGTCTCCTACACACTTGCTCTCCTACACTTGTCCACAGAAACTTCCTCAGGAAATGTCCCTTATACCAATTCAGTTGTTAACCCTTCTGTGAACTTACAGTGAGCATGAATGTTGTGGTCTTGTAATATAAATATTTAAAGTAGCAAGTTGAATAGATAAAATGGAATTGAAATTTAGTTCATGCAGTGTATATGGCACAAAAAGGGGAAAGAGAAAACACTGTTGTCACTAGTATGGGCTGATATTAAGATCCTGCATGTTGATGTAGGTTGCATTGTCTATGTTTGAATTCCTTTATCTCCACAGTTTCATGTTATGAGAACAGACAAGCTAGAGATGGGGTTGTCATAGGTCATTTAGATGTCCTATTTTTAAATAGAGTGTTAATTCTTTGAATATATTGAAACTTAGTAATTCACTTCAGTAACAGTTGATTTCTACCTGAAATAAAATTTCACAATATTACTTCTGTGACAAATGACAAGCTCAGTTTTGACTGAAAGATACCTCTGCCTTCTCTCATCTAATGGAAGAGCTGCTAAATCCTGTTGTTTTTTGTCTTTGGAAGGAGCATTACTATTATCCACATAACATCCTCTGCCCATAGGGCAGGTAACCACCAGTGGATAAACTGAAACAGATTTTGATAATGCTGAAGCTGATAAGGAGGTCACTTTTTAAAAGGGCTTAAAATTATATGGAGAGGTGAAAAGCAAGTGAGAGATGAAGGAATGGTAATTATAGTGAAGAGAAAAGATGTGGGAGAATGAAGAGGCAGAGTACATATATATCTGTGATGGGAAGAAGAGGAGATACATGATGGGGAGATCCTGGGCTTCTAAGAGTCCTTTTACACATGCTGAGGAAAGTGAAGGTCCAAAGGATAAATCAGGGCAGAAGAGGTTACAGATCTGTGACATCTAAATTAATCCAAAGTATTTTGATTTGTTGTGTTTTTATGTTGTATACCTCAACTTCTGTCCATTTCCAGTGACTTAAAATGTCATTCGTTACCTGATCCAAGAAGCAGTCCGTGACATAGTCGAATTTACTAACGCAGATGTAGCTAGAGAATCTCTAAATTGCTCCTCCACACAGGTGCAACACTTTCAGATATTATGCTTTTCCTTCTTTATATCTTCCTGTTTGGGGGATAAGTATGAGGTAAGACTATCAGTTTTCACTAATTGTATAAGTTTACGGTAGCTGAGGAGAAAAGCTTGAGTATTGTGCTATACTATAAATGTTCATTAAAACATAAATGAACAATATATTATTTTCAGAAACTCAGCTAATGTTTTTTGTTTGTTTGTTTGTTTGTTTTTTTACAAGACTTCAGCATACTTGAGACTGATATGTCTGTTGGCAGGTTATCAGTACTTTGGGCACCTTAATATTTATTTCCTTGGAGTTAACATTTTTTTAACCCAGAAACTGAAGAATATTGCTAAGTAAATGGAAGGTGATGTGTCCTCTTTGGGTGTATTTGTGGAAGACACTTACTTTTGCTCTTTTTAGTCATAAGAAGGAAAAGTAAGGAGAATAAGCTAAAACTCACAGCTTCTTAGGAATTTCAAAAGCTGGGAATAGATGACATCACAAAATTTATCCACTATACCAAGACTAATAACTCTTTTGGAAGCCTGTTGTTGCATTAACTTTCCCCTCTGTTACTGTTAGTACAGAGTGGATTTTTCTCTCACTCCACTGGCTGTATCAAGTATGTTGCTAGTTCATGTACTTAACTTCTTATTAAAACTGTATTTCAAATCCAGAGGCACCAGCTTTGGTCACTGCAGGTGGATTGCAATCGTAATGGCGTTTTTGTGACAATTACAGCTATTGAGTTTTATTTTCCAAATTTTGCAATTTCGGAAGTTTTACCTGCTAGTAGCAGTGTTCAACCTGTCTTAATGTATGTGTGGGTTTTTTCTTTTGTCTAAATACAATCTTTTGCCAGTTTCGGCATTTTTTTGTTGTGATTTTTATAAAGTTATTTTTTTTTTTAAATTTTGTAAAAGGAAATATTAGGATTATCAAAATATTCTTGGTTTCAAGAGGTAAAGTGAGGTGTCTTATGCTGAATGACTGATAAAGACGAAGCTCTGGTTGAATTACGTCTGGTCAAGGGCTCTGAGGAATATTAGTAAGGAAGCAGGTTTTAACTTCACTGTTTTGGCACAGTTCCAGTTGCTTACGTTCACCTGAACAGAAATAATCTTGAAAAGCACATTTTTTGAATGCAGTATCACACATTTGTATATTGAAAGATTGTTCATAGAATACCCATTGCTTCAGGTTGGTGGGTGAAAGGGCAAGTACGCAGTTCTTACTGCCATGCATCTAATGGCATTGTTTTAAGAAAGATTTAGTTTAGAGTTGGTAAAGAAACCAGATTACCTCCAATACGAGAGGTGATTCTTCTGTCTTTCAAGGGAAGTCATTAGCAACTCAACAGAATAAGGTATTTTGTAGAAAAATTGATTTTTTTTTTCCTGCCCTAAGGTCAAGAATCCTGAAGACAGTGAGTGATGAAAGAACACTCTAAATAGCATGAAACGTGACATTTAAAAGAAAATAAAATAGGGTCTCCCTGCCTTTTGGAATAAATGATGGCCACTTCAGGGGTTTGTTGTTGTTGTTGGGGTTTTTACCTCTTTGCTTTGCTTGTTTGAACAGGAGTTCTAGCCTTTACTGTAAAAAAAAAAATAAAAATAAATCAATCTTTTATTAAAGTATCTTATTTTTTGGCTTTTTTTAGAGAGGTATTGGTAATTAACTGAACTACATTTACCACTTATTAAGACTGATGATCCACCTGGCAAATTCATATTAAACAATTCACAACTCTAGACTGGATAACAACTGAAATTTATTCATCCATGGAGCACTGAACTGAACAACTCTTTGAATCTCTAAAAGAGATCACCAGTCTATTAGACTTATATACTGTAATTATGTTATATAGAACTGTATAATTTATAAGCTTTAAATTAAATCAACCATCTATTAGGCTTTATAAAAATGAAAACATATTCATCAGATTAAAAAGTAATAAAAAAAGAAACTAACCAAATCTGGAATTTACCTCCCTACTAAAGAGAGCAATTAGGATTTTAGACTTTCAAGAACAATGAGTTTAGCTGGTATTGTCTCCTTTGATTTTTACAGTCAGTTGGATGAGTTTGTCCTATTTTCATTCTTAGATCAAATCCTGATGTCAGTCACAGCGATAATAAATCATGTATAACAGTGGTTCATTTGAGTTGCTCCTGTTTTGCACACATAAAAGTGGCAGCTGAACCAGCTATGATAATCTTTTCACACAAAATCAGAATAAGAAATCCAACACATGCCTTATACTGTAAGGTAGATAGGTCCACCCACAAAAACTGTCAATCCAACTTCTGACTTTTAGGAAGAAAACACTTTTTACTTTGGTCAAGTTAAAATCCAACTTTTCTGACTGATTTTAACTTTACTTTTTGAAACACAAAGACGAGCTGCCAAATACTCAAATGTAAAATTATACATTACACAAATGTAAAAGTGGATCTAAAGGTAAGTACAAAGCAAGAACTATCCCTCCCAGAGAATGGCTGAACAAATTTGACTAATGTTTTCTGGATTATTTTATTTCTACCTTTCTGTTGATACTATTTTTTTTAAATCATCTTGGGGCTAAGATAATATTTGTAGACTTATCTGTCACCTCAAATGTCTTAAAATTTCTAGCTGACTTACTAGTTTTATTTCCGGATTTGTAGAATTTCCAAACCCCGTTATTGGAATGGGGTTTTTTTTTTTTTTTTTTGGTTTTACAAAAAGACAATCTAACTGGACTGTGTTTTCTCATGACTGTGTCTTACACTGATTCTTCTCTATGAGAAGAGCTTCTATTCTAGACCTCTAACTTCATAAATAGAAAGAACAGGAACAATTGAAGCTCCTGAATGCAATATCTATGGCAAAGCTGATAAATCACATGTTGGCCTCTATCTATGACACTACACCTGAGAAAGGGTGTTCTCCTGTGCCCCAGTCTGTCTTGAGGAGAGTCCATCAACACTGACATCAGTAAATGCTCCATGAGCATTTAACATCCAATATTTGACACCTGTACAGAACTAAACCTCCCCAAGCCCCAGAATCCACCCCTTAAACATAAAAGCCATTGAAACCAGAGTATAATCTTATTATCACCTTGTCATGACAACCATACTAATGAATACTATTTTCTGGCTTGTTTCTCCTCTCACTCATCAGGATAAGGACTCAAACATCATTCTTGCATTAATGCAACAAGTGACGTGATAGGTGTATGCATGGGAATGTTTATTTCTTATAGAATTTATCTGAAAACAGTGCTGACAGGATAGTTCCTCATATACTTAAAACAGCCCCTGGGTAAACAACTTTGCTGTCTGAAAGATCACACATGCATATATTTCATGGGTTGAAATTTGTACTCTTAATCTTGAGAGCTCATGTTGTTTTCACCTAAATTTGTCATATGAATTTGAAATGCAACAATCTGTGTCACCTTGAGAGGTTTGTATTGGGATGTTTTATTGAAACCCTACTCTGACAGGGAAAAGATGAAGTATTATCTTAGATTCATAGATTTTTGAGTCAGGAGGAATTCTACAATCAGCTAATGTGTCTTTCTGTGTATAACACAGGACCTACATAATACGAGGAGCTATAATTTGGGCAGGCTGCCCTATCTGGCATTAGTTTAAACTTGGCAGTGGTATGACCCTCTTGAAGCCAGACATATTGCTGGAAAAGCTATAAATATATATTGTTCAGGATTGAGACTGATATTCAATCATTTTTATAGCTGATAGTGAAATAAGGTTGCTGTCTTCTCAAATGATAACGTAGCTCTTGAATGACCCAATAATTTTAATATGTTGGACTCAATCTGATATTTAGGTTACTTTGAGGACTTGATATTAACCATTATTATTTTGATTTCTTTTGTACATGCTTTATGATTTGTCTTGTAATATAATTAATAAAATATGTAGAACAAGAAATCTGTGCTATCTATTAATTTCTATGCAGAATCAAGAATTTGGAATCTGACAGATCTCTGAAGTAGAGGACTGAGATAAGAGAGCACTCTGTGACTCATTGGGGACACATAGAACTGTCCTAATAGCTATTTCCAGTAATATCTATGTTGGCATTTTAAGGACAAATGTTTCCTCTTGATCATTTTTTCAAATGAGGAACAGAAACTGCAGCCTACTCTGGGATTTGTTGTCAACTTAAAGCTCTCGGAACAGGACAGGTGTTATAGTTTTTTCATTGCACACTGTGTTTATCTGTTTACAACTGATTTTGGTTTTCCTTTTTTTCCCCTTTTTTAATAATGTCTCACATCCTCAGTTTTAAGTGGTCATGCTCCTTTTAAAGACCACATTCTTGATTAATTTCATCTTTAGCATAATGTATTCTTGTCCTGACTGAGGTCTCTAAGCACTTGTTCAACCATATCATGTCCTATACCATAAATCAATAGCAACATGTCAACACAGAAAGAGGAAACATCAACAAATACAAGCAGCTATTTTTTAAAAGTATCTGTCACCTTTAATAGATACCCATACATGAACATAAACACTCCTTCTTCTCCAAACATGCCACATATTGCTCAGAAGTGTTGCTGAGAGAGGCTGTATAGTTTCTGTCATTGGAAATATTCAAAACCCTAACAGAGAAAATCCTGAGCAACATGCTCTGATCTCACAGCTGAACCTGCTTTGAGCAACAGGTTGCACCAGAGACTACTTAAGGTCTCTTCCAAGATGGATTATTCTGTGATTCTGTGTCTTTCTCCAAATGTTGCCTATGTCTCCCTGTCTTGGTATCAGGACCACCACCACC
>NW_010133097.1:126590-138536 GCF_000699245.1 Pterocles gutturalis | reverse complement strand
CCCCCCCCCATCCTTCGTCCTGTCTTCCCCACCCCCAACCCCTTCCCTATCCTTTCCCTTCCTCATCCCCAAAATTCTTGCTTGTCCTCTCTAGGGAACTTTGTGTGGGTTACTGGCATGCACACTGGATGGCAGTGATGTGAGCGGCAGCCGTGCTGTGGCATGAAGATTCTGATGGTTTAAAGCAAAGAGACGGGTTTTAAAAAGAAAGAGAGAGGCAAAGGGAAAGGAAAAAAGGAAAGAGAGAGAAGAAAACAGCTGGAGAAAGGAAAAGGAGGACGGTTGTTGATGACAAAAGGATGGGTAAGTGAACTTTTCTTGTTTGTTTCTTAGCACAGCTGCAGCTGTAGGGTCTATTTTTCAGCTGGATTATTCGCTGTTGGAGAGGGGGGAACAGCCTCAGCAGCAGCAGTGCATCCCTTTGCCAGGTGACTCACTGTACTCCCTGTTGTATTTTTAGATCATGTATCCCCCCCCCACATGCACGGACACACCTTGCCTCCTGCAGTGCTTTTCCATGTAATTAATCTGTAAATGCATGCACGGAGTTAGGGACTGGAGAGAGGACGTTCCCTGTCTGTCCAACCCACCCACACACCTGCACACGGACAGAGAAGCCCATGGATGCATGAGGCACGCTCGCACCAAATTTCTTCTGGGTTTCTATTCCTATTCCATGAGCCTGTCGTGGTGTTATCCAGGCTGTCAGGAAGGACTGTTAACACTTTGCAGTATGTGGGAAGCAGAGGGGAGGGGGTGATCTTCTTGTCTAGGTGGTTTACAAAAGGCTTGTTTGGGATCTGAAAAGATACCCCTAATGCTGCTGCTAGATTTCCAGCAGTCATTTGCCAGTCTTATTTTTTCAAGCGTGACAGGTTTATTTCCCTCCCTCCTTCCCCCCAGCCCCCAAGTCTGTAACAGCCAGAACATATTTCTAGCTGGCTGCTGCTGGCACATAGGCAGTAGGAAAAGATGAGGATTTAAATTAAAAATCTAACCAGTCAAGTGAAAGGCAGAGACACATAGTCAGGGTCATTTCAGAATAGGAATTATTTTGCAGATTGCCCCCTGGTTGAAAATTGGATTAAATAACTGCAGCAGAGGGTTGGTTTTCTGTGTGTGACAAATGATAAAGTAATTATTTATTGAGGAGATACCGGCCCTTAAAATATTCCCTGTTGAAAGAATACATTTTAATTCTGAGCTGGATTGCAACTCTGGACAGAGGCAGCAGTCCTAAAATTATTACAGGCTAAGCAAAGCATGCATATGGATGTTGGATTTTCTGACAACCCCTCCACTCCCTTTCATAATTATTCAAAGATTGTGGAAAATGTGACTGTCCTCACGTAACAGCATTGCTACTATATGATAAACTTGACGTCTCAAATGCAAAAATCTTAAAATCAGTATTGCCGTGGAAGAGAGAGGGGAGTTGATATGGAAATATACCCCTTTCAACTTTGTGTTTTGCTGCTCCTAAGGCAGTGTTTATAAGTCTTTGTGTGTAGATTTTCATAGAGTATGTCATGTATATACAAACTAATAAATGCTTGGGTATTCACAGCTACGTGTAGATAACTTTAGTAGGTGGTAAGAAAATGATTTATTTTAAAGAAATATGTCTTCTGCCATTGTGTTGTATTGAGGTCCCATACTAGCGTTATAGTGTATACTTCTTCATATGGTTGAACTTTGTTTCAGTGCATCTATATTTTAGGTACGTAATGAGTAAACCTCCTTAAACCTGCTCCTAAAAATGAATCACTCAGTGCAAAAAGTAGAGCCTTTACTTACTGTTCAATTTTACAGTAAATGCACATTTTAAAGATGGATCAAACTTTATGGTAAGTAGATTTCTCACTTTTTGCAGTGATTTTTAGAGGAATTGGACTTGCAATTGCTTTTATTAAAGCAACACACAAATACCAGCAGCTTTGGCTCATTTCCTTTCCAGCACTATGGAGCATTCAGCACAGTGACTTGACAAATATGTTTATTGTTAAAACCTCAGCATCTAGTGATAAGGATATACCAGCTACACTTAGAGATGATGTACAGGAGAAAAGCGAGGAGAGAACAGGCTCTTGGTCCTTCTGAGGGATCATAAATCGCCCAAAAGTAATTGAATAACGAGAGCAGTGCTGGTGATGGTGTGGGTAGGAGAGGTGGCAAGGCAGACTCTCAACAGAAGAGACATTTCCACACACAAAGTGCAAGACAGGAGGCAAACAGGTTGTCTCCAAAATCTGCTGCTGCACTGGTGCTTTATTAGAAACCCCCTTGACGTTAGTAATCTGCTGGCGATTTATTTTAATAGCTTGACAATGCACATTTGTTTCCTTTTTAATATTGTAGGTTTCCATTTAATTAAGCAGCTGAGAGGCATGAGCGTGGTGTTAGTGCTACTTCCCGTGGTGCTGTTTGTTCTGCTCGCCGGGGCTCAGCGAGCGTGCCCCAAGAACTGCAGATGCGATGGTAAGATCGTGTACTGCGAATCTCACGCGTTCAGAGACATCCCTCAGAATATTTCCGGAGGGTCTCAAGGCTTATCGTTACGGTACAACAGCATTCAGAAGCTTAAATCAAATCAGTTTGCGGGCCTGAATCAGCTCATATGGCTTTATCTTGACCATAATTACATCAGCTCCGTGGATGAGGATGCATTTCAGGGGATCCGCAGGCTGAAGGAATTAATTCTAAGCTCCAACAAAATTACCCATCTGCACAACAAAACGTTTCACCCGGTCCCCAACCTCCGCAATCTGGACCTCTCTTACAACAAGTTGCAGGTGTTGCAGTCTGAGCAGTTCAAGGGCCTTCGTAAACTCTTGATCTTGCATTTGCGGTCTAACTCGCTGAAAACTGTGCCCATTCGAGTTTTCCAGGACTGCCGAAACCTTGACTTTCTGGATTTGGGCTACAACCGCCTGCGGAGCTTATCCCGTAACGCTTTCGCTGGCCTTTTGAAGTTGACAGAGCTCCACTTGGAGCACAACCAGTTTTCTAAGATCAATTTTGCCCACTTTCCACGCCTCTTCAACCTGCGCTCCATTTATTTGCAGTGGAATAGGATCCGGTCTATTAGCCAAGGGTTAACGTGGACTTGGAGTTCCTTGCACAACTTGGATTTATCAGGAAATGACATTACAGGGGTCGAACCTGGGACCTTCCAGTGCCTCCCCAACCTGCAAAAGCTGAACCTGGATTCCAACAAACTCACCAACATCTCTCAGGAGACCATCAATACATGGATCTCGCTCATCTCCATCACTCTGTCTGGAAATATGTGGGAATGTACTCGAAGCATTTGCCCTCTCTTTACTTGGCTTAAGAATTTCAAGGGAAATAAAGAAAGCACTATGATATGTGCAGGCCCTAAACATATCCAGGGTGAAAAAGTGAGCGACGCTGTGGAAACATACAATATCTGTGCTGAAATCCAGGTGGTGGTTACTGAAAGATCATACCAGCCACCCAAAACCCCCCAGAGACCCGTCTTCATTCCCAAACCTACCGTCTCCAAACTTGAAAGCTATCAGCCAACGTTGGTGATGCCGAGCCCTTCTGCAGAGCTCCCAACGCCTGCAGTGGAACCAGAGTACGAGCACGTTTCCTTTCACAAAATAATTGCTGGGAGCGTGGCCCTCTTTCTTTCCGTGGCCATGATTTTGTTGGTTATCTACGTCTCGTGGAAGCGCTATCCGGCCAGCATGAAACAGCTCCAGCAGCACTCTCTGATGAAGAGGCGCAGGAAAAAGGCCCGCGAGTCTGAAAGGCAAATGAACTCCCCTTTACAGGAGTATTACGTGGACTACAAGCCAACAAACTCTGAGACCATGGATGTATCGGTTAATGGATCTGGGCCCTGCACGTATACCATCTCTGGCTCCAGGGAATGCGAGGTATGAACCATGATCCTCCTAAAACCATTTCAGCTGCTGGGAAGGAGAGGTAAATGTTTGAAGCTCCTGAGATGTCTCTAAACACTAGAAAGATTAATGAGATGTTTTGTTTGGTTGGTTGGTTTTTTTTTTGCTTTTGGGTTTGCTCAGTATGAAAGGTTATCTCGTTAAATAACAACAGTCAGGGAAGGGGTGGTGATTATGTTGAATAATTCAGACTTATAAAAAAAAGGTTAAGTAAACAACTGTGATAAAGGCATCTGGAGTGTTATTCTCCTCCTGTTTGCACCCATTTTATTCACAGTGGCTACAAGAGAGTCCTATTTTTAATGTATGGGTAGAAACAGAGGAGCTGAAGAACGTTTTCTGTTTTAAAAATAAATATGGAAAGCTCTTTACTGCAGACCTCGCATCGAATCTCGAGGGGTTTGTGGCCTATTTAAAGATCATGTCAAAGATTTTCTGCATTTTCTGTCTGGTTCAGGAGCAAAGCAGGGGACAGCAGGACTGCAGCTCAGTTCTCCTGGAGGAGCAGGAACGACAAGCTGCCCCACCAGCTCCTCTGCTGAACTGGAGCCTTGTGAAGGCCCCAAGTCCAACAGGACATTTGCAAATGTCTGGGTTGGGAGAGGGAGGTTCTTGGGGATTTTTGTTTCATTTTAATGATCGGTGAAGGCTTAGCTTGAGAGACAGCTCTATTGAGTTGATAGTTTCATGTGCTTAAGGCCATGTTATGGTTTTGACTCAGCAACATGGGAAATACGAATAGCAAAGGTTCTCAGTGCTGCTTTTGTCTCTTATTCAGCTTTAGCAAGAAAGTACCGTATTTTTTCATTGCTGTGTTGTCAGTGACTCTGTTAATGCATATCTAAAAATGTTTTTACTTGTGAATGCCATTGCTTACCTGTATCCGGTACGGAGGAGTTGTGCAATTGCACCCAGGACTTGTTATCACTCCTGCACGTGAGGTGGTGTTGGGGGACCACGGCTCATTCGGCTGCTTTGGATGTGGACATCCTCCCTGAGAGGGCTTGAAGGTCCCTGTTGAAACGTATTCGTATCCCTTTCTCAGGTTGGGTTTGACTGTGGATGACTTTGACCGATGTCTTTGACAGCCAGGTGGTGTGAAGGGGGTGTTACAGCTGAGCAGCGGTGAGCAGGCTGCAGCTCCAGGATCCTGACTTGGGATGTTTTCACTTTCTGACAGTAGGGCGTCTTTACGGTGTTTCATATGTGGCACCTGAAATCCCTAGCTGATTTTGGACCACGGAGCTAAGGGGAAGAAAAAAAAAAAGTGTATGTTTTGGGGTTGCTTTCTCTTGAGCAGTGTTGTCTTACAAAAAGCCAACCATCTGTCCTACCCCTGTCATTTCTGCCAGGATCATGTGAATGCAGGGGTGGGGGTTTTTCTGTTAGCAGCACAAGTAGAAAGTAACTGATGCTAACAAAGTTATTTTGAATTTTCACTGGCTGTCACAAAGAGCATTAATTTGACCTGAAAGGCTGTCTCATCTTTGTGCTCAAGTTTAATGCTGCTGAAGTGTCATTAGCTGGAATAAAATGCTGTTTAATTTACACCAAGATGATTTGGAAGACAGCTGAATCTGCACGCCATGGCTGAAAGTCCATGTAATGAAACCATAACCTGTGATGGAATTTGGATCATGGCTGGAGTGCACAACAGACAGGGAATATGTTGATGACGTTTGGGAGACTGAAATTTGGATAATTTGGATTATGGCAGATAAATAAAAACGTGAAGAGTCCTACCAGGTCTAGGAACAGAAGGTCATTGTGGCATAATTTCTTCCTGCTGGCTGTCACACACAGCATTAAACACCAGGGGACCCCAGTTCACCTGGTTTCCAGGTGCTGTCAGAGTTCCAGAACAATTTTATTCCGCTGCTTAGGTGGAATTTTTTTTATTCCACTGTTCGGGTTCAGTGAAGCTGGCGCACAACTGTGCAGAACTCAAGCTGTTTGTCGTGTTGTCTGTGGGGTTCCTGGTTACGGTGTAAATCAGCAATACCATACGGAACGTGACCGTGCTGTCCCAGGCTGTGACTCGCGACAGTACGCGCTGTATTCCCGCGGTGATGTCGCATGCTTTGGCTGTTGGTACAGAAGACTTCAGGAGACAGAAACCAGGAGCTCGTTGAAGGCACATGTAGCAGCCGTAAGCCCCCACTGAAATGCTATCTTCAGCCTGGGTTTGACATTCTTCGTCTCCATAGCTACAAGGTTCCACTTGTGAGAGGGTAGAGACGCACTATACAGTTCTTAAAAATGGTAAGGGAAAGAAATCCTGTCTTCAGCAGTGGAAAGGTTTTGTGTTTGAGGAGAAAAACAAAAATGGAACATCTTGTTATTTACTAATTTACCCAGCTGTACATACTTGGTGGGAAAACTATTATTTTGTACAAGTGAGACGTAGCTGGGGTCCATCCTCTTGTAGGTCTTTCTCATTCTTTGTGCTCAGAGCGAGGTTCTCCAAAAAAAAGAACCACTTACAGGGGAGAAGTGTCTGATTATCAAAGCGAAGGCAGCGGAGGTTTCAGAATTCATTGCTTACAAGTTTATTGAATTTACTTTTCAATCAATATTTTTCAAGTGGCTGTCTGCGTTCACATGTCTACCCCCACATGTGCCTGCGAGCAGCTAAGGTTCCCAAAAATTGTGTCTTTCAGGAGAGAAGAAATGGCTTAGTTCCATTTTAAGCTGGGGAAGATGCCTGTTGCTTGTAGCTGGTGCTGATGGATGGTTTCTGAGTGTAGCCCAAGGTCGTGTGGGAATGTAACGGGTATGCTCAGTGTTTTGGTTTTGGAAGGATCCAGCTCATCCCATCCACAAACCACTTGTTTTCCATGGCACACCTGGCCTTGAAATAACATGCTCAGGTATTTCTGCAGGTTCTTTTTTTCACAGCAGCTACACCCATGAGCAGGGTGATGTTTGTTGGTGGTGTTTGAAGCTCAGTGAGATTTCTAGCGTGTACCAGAGCAACATGGGTGCATGAGAGCTGCCTTGCATCGGGTCCTTACACCTTGAGTAGGGGAGCTGCAGGTATGGTTTGTGCGGCTGCTTTCTCCAGTCCATGCTCTATGAATTATTTCTTATTCTACAGAGAGAGAGCCAAAGCCAGGCTTGCTGTAAATGGGAGCAACTCTCTTGGCATCAGTGGGATTATAATCACTGACACCTGGCCTGTGCTATTCTGTTTAGTCTATTGGCAAGGGTTGCTGAAATCACTGGATGCTTGTGATTTTGGCTCTCACCAGCCAGTTAGCAGACTGCTGCTACCTCATTTTGGTGTTTGCTTTTGTGCATGTGCATCTTATTCCCTTGCTTTCGTATTTATTTGTACATTTGCTGAAGATCTGGGAGCCATAAAAAGTGATTTCATAAACCAAGCTATAATATTGTGTATTTCATACGTATCACACACAAACGATCTGTGTATAGCACGCTGGGCAAGGATGGGGGAGAAGGAACAGTGCTACGAAAATGTTTCCTCCTTTCCACTGGCAGATTATTCATCTCCCGTTTCTCAGGCTGGCAGCTACAAACCAAACAACAACCAAACAAGCGTGAGCATCTTTGCTGTGCTGACTGAGCGCGGCTGATGTGAAGCCCTTTGAGAGGCGGTCGACACAGACCCTGCGAGGTTCCTCTTTACACTTTCTCTTCTCAATGTCTAACCATACCCAGTGCCACCTGTTCACAAACCAGCACACCTCTGCTGAGATGCTCCCGTGTTCCCCATGGAGTGAAAACCAGGGCAGTTGTCACTTGTATTCATACACAAAATTACGTTCACTTGGAATCCTGCTGCCTCCCCTCTTGCTAGGGAGAAGCAATAGCCTGGTGAAGGAATGCAGCATGTACAGACATGGTGGGCTGCTCTTGACCCTCCTGTGGAGCCTAATTTAAAAGGAAATGTCAGTGTGCCACTGTTCTTTATTATTTATTATATTGCTGGGTTGTTTTGAACAAGATGCAAAAAGGAAAAATACAAAGTGGTCTCCGTGGCCCAGATGGTGTTTAGCTGAGGTTCCAGTTCTGCGAGGATGCTCATGGTTCTGTAACTGCGGAGCAGCTGCCCAGGGGCTACGCATGAGCTGATGGGGTATTGCGACCTCGGGAGGGAAATAATTCAAAGATTTGGCTGAATTTTTTTTTTTTCTTTGAGAATGGTGATTGTGTTTCCTTTGGACATCAGCGTTATGTTTTTATAAGAAATACTTAGCAAGGACTTCATGGCAGAGGCATAAGTTCATTACAGCTTAGAGGAGTGCAAGAGGAAGGTGAGTGCATGGGTCCATTGCAAAGAGAGAAGGATGCAGGAGGTGAGGGCTGAGGAGTTAGGAATTGTTAATTACATGGCGTGATGTCATCATTTTAGGGCCAAAGCGGTGTGGTTGTCCTTCCAGTGACTCTGTTTTGGAACACTGGAGGATGGGCATTGTTAATTTAGTTTTCTTATGTCCTGCTGTACTCTGTTTCCTCCTCTGCATCTCTCTCTCAACCTCTCCGCGACTGTAGATGGACATTACAGTCTTGCTTGAGTTGTGAACTGCCGGGTGAGTCAATCCGCCGCACCTCTCTCATAAGCTCGGTGTTTGTACTGGGAGAGTAAGCAGAGGCTTAGCTGGTAGCGCTTTTCCTCAGTGCAGTGTATCTGGAAGAAATATGTCAGAAGGGGCTCAGAGGTAAAATCTTTCAGGCACAGCACCAGTGAGAGGTTTGTGGAGAAGGTAAATTGTAGAAATCTCTTCGGGATTAGGACCTAAGGTAGAGATCTGGGTTTGTTACCATCCAGAGCCTTCGTTAGCATTGTGTACTTGTTATTGCGAGTATAATGTCTGTGTACAGAGGGTTGTGCTGTGGAAGTGCCAGTGATGCAGCAATAAATGCAAAGGGGCATTTTTTCCTGGGCTCAGAACTCGTAAAGTGTGAGATTTCCCAAAGATATTACCAAATGACCAGCTGTGTTTCCAGAAGAACTCAGCCAGCTGTGCAGCAGCAGCAGCTGAGACACTGGTGGTAAATTTTGAAAAGGGAGCTCCAGAAGGATGTTGAACCCTTCTGGAAGTCTTGCTCAGTCCTTATTCAGGTGCATGGCTGAGAGGTTAGCTCGTCTGAAATTCGGTTCTGCAATACAGGGGCTGCTGAGACCTTGGAAGCGATTTGCTCTGAGATAATGCAGATAGTGGCAAAGGAAGAAGCTGAACCCCTATCTCCCAAATTCTCACCTGGGCTTGGGAACTTCCCTGAGCACATTTCAGGCATTACGTTTGCTCCACTGGGTCTCATCCAGAGGCTGACAGTTAACTGACAGAACTCTGAAACTGCACTGAGCATCCAGAGTCTTGAGCACACCATCCAGCTGGGAGGGTGACTGCTGGACCACCGTCCTTCCTGCCTTCTCATCACCTCTTTTTCTACTTCCCCTGATTTTGCCACTTTCTAGAAACTTCATGGTTTATGTTATGCACAGTGAGGACTGCTCAAATGGAGAGGATGCTGCACTGTAAAAGCTTTGTACAAGAGAAGAAAATACTTGTGTTCCTAGTATAGTCATTGCTCCGGCCCTATGAAGGATTCCTGCATTATTGGAAGCAGATGCAGTTTGCCCTCTTCATCTCTCTTTTCCTTTCTCTCACCCTTTCTGCTTTTGCTTAAACTCTGTGATGTGCTGCCAGTATTTTAAGGAGGAGGAAAAAAATCGATTTTAGTCCATTATGTGGCTCATGCCAGGAGGGAGAATGCTAACAGAAACAGCAAAGAAATCTGTTGAACCTATTCATTTGTTGTTTTTTCTTTTTTTTTTTTTTCTCTTTTAAATGCACACCAAAAAATAAAAAAACTCCGCACTCTAACGGGGGCAAGCAGTGTTAGTAGTAAGTATCTTGCGGCTGGAGATGTTGCTGACCCCGGTTCTGGTCTGGGCTGTGCGGGTGTGTTTCTGCCGGGGGGATGTCCTGCCCGTCCTGCTCCGGGATCACTCGCTTTTCCGTCGTGCAGCCCTCCATCACGCCATCCGCACTGTAAACGTTTTGATTTGTGTTTATGCTGCTCCTACCATTCTGGCATGTGGTCATTTCAAGGCAGGTATTTTGGGACTGAAGGCAGATGGGCTGCAGCAGTAAACATTTTTGACAGTAATCAGCTTTTATCACATCTGCCTGTTGTGCGGCCGGAGGAGCTTACATCGCTTGCAGATCTCTCCATCAGCACGAAAGGATGGCGGGATCACTGCTGGGGGATTTCCTGGGAGTTCTTGTCTCTGTTCCTAGCTGCAAAGTTCCAACCTTTTTAGAAGCCAGAGTATGTGATGAAGGGATGGCGTGAGAGGGTGCTGGTGTATGGAATATTCCTGGCCTGGGGAATTGCTTTTGTCTTTGCCTTTTCAAGTCACAAGGAAATAGAAAGCTCTTCCTGGCAGATACATCAGTCACGCTGTTGTCACGGGCACTCGAGTGGGAGTTCTTCCACCTGCAGGAACGGGGAAGGAAAGAAGGTGCTCTCCTACACCCTTAGTTTTTTCCCAGACTTTTCTGGTGCATGGAGTGTCTTTGAATGGACTGGAGTTGTGGGGGTTTGCTCGTTTCCCAACTCGCTTCTTATTAAAAATCAGCCGCTCCTTCTGCGCGATGGCCTCTGAAACCCCAAATGATTTTTCACCGCTCTCATCTTTGACTAACACATCCGTTTGGATTATCTTTGTGCCGTGATGGATGCTTTAAAAGGAACCAACAAGGCCATCAAACTCTTGCCCTGGTTCAACTAGCATTTGTTAATGTTCTAAATCATCTTGGGCCTGAAACGTGCTGCTGCTTCAATTTAGAACGATGTGACTGCCTGAAGCCTCTCCATGTGTTAATTAAATCATCATCATTGTGGTTTCTTGAGACTGACAGGTTATAAATAGTTTTTCTTTCCCCCCTCCTGCAGTAATTTGGTGTGAATGACAGGCAAACCAGCTATTGTTCAACTGTACCTCTGATACCGGCCTTCCCCTTCAGACTCCATGGCTCTGCTATTATTTGATTGTCCTGAAATAATCAACAGTGTCATTCTTAAAGGCTAGTTAATTACCATGCACTTCTCACGTTATGAGAGGAATGATTCTTCTGGGTCATCATTATCCATTTAATTTAACAGAATGTGTGCTAAGGCTGCTGAAGGTCGGGGCAGATGTTCAGCGTCTGTGTGTACGCACACACAACATATGTCAGGACGCAGGACAGATCCTAACACCAATACGTTTCAGTAATAATTTTATTTCCATCTAGAATGTCATTTCTTACCCAGGATTCAGAGGTCTTAACATCGTTTTCCCCTGTTGCTGCCATGTCATAGACCCTCACCGGGGCAGGCGTACGGCCGCGGTGCTGCAATTGGCAAAAGGCAGAACAAGGTAATAACATTACGTGTTGTTTGGAAACAAACTCTGATTACAGTATTTATTCCTAATGCTGAGAAGGAAAAAATGCTACAAATACTGCAGTTGACCAAGGATTTGTACAAAGCAGTCTAACTCGCCTTTTGATCTTCCCCAGCTTCAGCGCAGCGCTGTCCCATGTGTGCGAGGAGGAGGTAGGGATGATGGTGGTGGGAACGGCCTCAGGCGTGCTTTCTGCGCGATCCCGTCAGGCAGTTGTGCGTCGCTCCCCTTTAATGGAGGTCTGCACGCCGTTCACAGCTCGCGTTTGTGGAAAACCTAAGGCTGGATCTGAGTCTGCTGCTCTGGATCCTCCTTACTCTTCCAGTTATCCAAAGAAACCCTACCTCTTGAACCCTTGAGTACGGAGGTGTGGGGTGCTGACCGGCGTCATTCGGAGTTAAGTAAGATTCAAGAATATATATATATATATATATGCATCTGTGAATGTATTCTATTCAGTGGCTTAAATTTTAGGCACTTCTCTTGGTGTTTTTTCTTGTGTGCAACTCCCACAGTGTTTTTGACACAATTGATCATAATATCACGTTAAAAACTGGCAGTTTGAGGGGAAGGTGGCGGTTGCTGTCTTCTGGA
>NW_010133097.1:99985-126567 GCF_000699245.1 Pterocles gutturalis | reverse complement strand
CGGTGTCCCCCCCCCCCCCCCCCAGCCGGTAGCTATTGCAGCAGCACCACACTGGTGTCCTACGGATCAGCCGCTCGCTCAGGTCAGCGTGGAGTGGTTCTGGAGCACTGGGAAGCCCAGAGGGAAGGTGGGTCCCCATAGTGCACGCCTGCTGACTGTGGACACCCCAGTCGGGTCACGGGGCCCTGGGACAGCACAGTGCAGGCGAGCGGCTGGGGGGCCAGCGTTTTTTTCAGGGGCTGGGGACAGCCGCAGCCAGGCGAGGGATGGAGCAGAGGTCTGCAGATTTCCTGCGCTGCCCTTCACTGCCGAAGTGGTGTTAGTCATCTTTTTCTGTGTACAAGAGGTAAGACCCTGAATTTGCAGATTCTGGGCTTTGTTCAGCCCTTGCCACTGGACTGACGATTAATTTGAGGCGTAGAAATTTAGGTCTCCTGTGCTTATCTTTCTGCATCTCTAAAATGAAATGAATAAGGCTTGTGTTCTCTTCCCAGCTGCTTGCAGATCTGTATAAAAGTTGAGAATTGCATTTTAAGTTCTATTTTTTTTTTAGCTTTGATTATTAGTTTAATTGCAGGTCATAACCTGGGCAGTAGAGCTTGGAGGGAATTAATGCAGGACAGCAAAAAGACAGTTCTTGTAAACACTTTTTTCCAGAAATATCTTGGGTTGTTGATATCCTCATTAAAACTTGACACTGCAAAATTGAAGATATTTGTTTCCAGGGAAGAAAAAAAAAAAAACAAACCCTGAACCCACCAGCCATATGCCTAAGCCAAGAATTTTCTATCTTTTTTCAAGTACTTATGTCTAAAGTTTTATCATGAATGGATTGCTGAATAGGAAATGCTTTTTTGACTTTAAAAAAATAATCAGTGATGATGGTTTTATTCAGGGCTGCTAAAGGCAGGAGGTAAATATGCTGAGTTCGTTCTACCTCTTTGCGTTCCAGCAGTAGTTGGAGTTCCTGTTCATGGGCAAGGTCCCGCTTTCCGAGGTATCTTACAGACACAGAACGTCCATATGAAATAAATCCTTACCTGAAAGAGCTTACAATCTATCTTTTAGTTTTAGATATAACAGCTTGTTAGATCATCGCTAGGCAGAAATCTCAGGATGTGAAATGAAAATATTATTCCTTTTGAAGATGTGTCAGGTGAAAAAATGTCAATGATTTCTCCTCGTTCCTGGCAAGTGTTAAACTTTAACTCCCTCCTTCAGCAGGGGATTCGCAGAACAGTTTAAATCTTGCCTGCTCTTTCAAAACAATCATATATCCCAGGCTGAAGCGATATCTTCATTTATAATCTGGAGTTGCACTATTTCCCATTCATTTAATGGCATTGCTTCTACTGCTAGCGGCAAGATGGTTATTTGAGGTGCGTTAGTTCCCTGTTGCTGAATTCCAGCTTGGATTGCTCCTTCAGATCCTCCTGCCCCCTGCCAACACTTTTTACCGTTTTTTGAATGCTCTTGTTTTTATTGATACACAAGCACGGTTTTCATCCTGTTATCAGCGTTCATTTCAAAAGGTAATACACCGGTGGAATGTTGTGATAGGAAATAATTTTGTGATATTTTCGAAAAGCTTTTCACGTCGCGTGCGTGAATGGTTTGTGGCTGGTGGGGAGAGCGGAGGAGCAGAGAGAATACGTGGCCTGAAGAGCAGTTTTGAAGTGTGTTCCGTTCAAGAACTGAGATCAGTGGCTTTCCTGCCTGCTTCTCCAGCCTCTGAAGCATGTTTTTTAGTAGCATAATAGTGATAATTTTTAAGTTTTGTTGTGTGCTTATTATTCAAGAACATTAAGTTAAATGAGCAGGTGAATATGTTCTTTCACTGGCATACTTGGAATTATGCTGCTAAAGTCCTGTTCAGTTCTATCAAGGCCTCAATTGAAAAAGAGAAAACCTTTCTTTTTTTTTTTTTAATGTTATTAAATCTCTGCTGGGTGGGCAGGTGAGACAGGGTATGGGTTAGGCATATTTCAGACTTAACATAGCAATTAATTAGTCGCTCTGTGTACATTTTGTAAGAGGTTTAAAAAGTACTAGTTAATCATTGATGAATTTTAAAACAGGGTAAGCACATAAATAAGAGGTCACATGTGATTTCTGATAATCTCTTACAGCATGCATTAATTATTTATTAATTCTTGATAAGCTATTTACGAATGTGTGCCAGATCTGAAACATACTCAAATGAGCTGTAGTCATAAAGCAAATAAAAACCTCAGAAAAATAATGTCTGCTTCACAGAAACAGCAGTTCACTGCTTTGGGGAAACTAGGTTGAACCATTCAGTGAACGAAACGTAATTTATAGTTGTTCTTGAGATAAAAAGTGGAGACTGGGGGACCTGTCAGTCAGCCAGTTCCCAGTCTGGGAGATGGCTTTGTAAAAAGTCCGCTCTGTTGCAGAGGTCTCGTTTTGGGTGTTCTACATCATCCAGGGCTTTTTTGGCACAGGAGTGGGGTGGTGTGGATTATCTTGCAGTCTGAAGGGTCAGAACCTCACCCCTTAGCACAGAACAGACGGGTCTTGCTGTGGGTTATTGGGTTATGCTGCCTGGGGGCACCGTCAGACCAAAGGGACTTTTGCAGGTCTTGCAGTGAGACTCCATTTCTCTGCAGTTGGGAAAGCTCTGGAAGTGCTGGAGCTTGAAACCACAAAGCCAGCGCACCTGTGTTCCTCTTCCCAACAGGAGAAGCGCTGTGTGGTGGTGTCCTCAGTGGCAGAAACGATTCCAGTGAAGTGGTTATTGCCCAAACCGCCCCATCTGCCGGGAGCGTGTGCGTTACCTATGGATGTGGTACTTACAGGCAACGTGCACAATTTGTTCTTTGAATTCTAGAGTCTCTACAGACCTTTCAAAAACAGGAAAGGAAAAAAATAATCAGTTTTTCTCTCAGCTTATGTTAACTAGATCAATATTTATATATTGCGATCTCATTGAAAGCCAGTGCTTATGGCGAGTTTCCCGTGAGCTCTTTGTTTAGAGCGCTGCAATATTCTTTTTCTTTCAGGTAGGCACTTAAATATTTTTCCTCTCTCCTTGTGTTGATTGCTAATTACATGGATGTAAGGTTTGCTTTGTTTCCTTCTAACAGCGTTTGCTGGGGACTGTTTCATCCTCATCTTTGAATCAGACAACAGCATGAATATCAAACAGAGCGCTGGTGGAAGCTTTGCTTGCCACCTGTCTCCCTTCCAATGAGTCAGTTCTGGCTCTTTTTTTTTTTTTTATTTGAACTTCTTCATCCATTTGATGTGTTATCTTCTGAAGCATTTGTTTCTTCCCTTCCCCTTTTTTTTATTTGGCTGGTTTTTTACCTGCCTCTAAGCCTCAGCTGATTTCTTCAGGGAGGTCCTTGAACTTGCCACATTTCTTTACAGTAAGGATCCCTAGAAAAGGCTGCTGCTGCTCTATTGCTGTCCAGTTTTGGTTTTTTTAAAGGCAGTTTGAAGTGATATTTCCCTCCTCATGTTTTACAAGGCTATCTTAAATTTTCTAGCGAAAAAATGACTTTATCCATGAAAAATTTGATCATGACTTTCCTCCCATTTTTGCTTTTCATAGCAATAATTTATATTTATTGCAGTGTAGCATCACAGAGGCTGTGCTGAGTTCGATCCCCCCCGCTCCAGGTGCTCTATGTACTTCTAGACTGTCTCTGCTGCAGTGAACTGGCTAAACCCGCCTGTAAAAATCCTTGCAAATCGTAATCGAATTGTCCCGCAATTTTGCTAAGTGCACATCTATTCAGGCAAGTGCAGACCGAGCTGAGCTCACTCCGTGTGCTCCGAGCTAGCGTGACACGAGGCAGTTCTAGCCCAGTTAAAACCATTGCGATGTTAGGGTGACCTTGTACCGAAGGATGAACAGAAACCTTCTCCTGTTTGTGTTGTACCCAGCACGCTGCTTCCTGATCCATGGGATCACGACAACCAAAAGCACTAGCACTTGCGGAAGCAGCGCCTTAGCAGGCAGGAATTAGAGACTCAATTATTCCTTCCACCTCGGGTTTGAAGGGCTGTGCGGAGGGGACGGCACAGCTGTTGTACCTGTCTGGAGGCTGCAGGGAGGACTCGTGTCTCTAGAGCTGACAATCTGGAACACTAAATTCCCCCACACAAAGGATCCATCTGCTCCAGTACGCGCGTCCCAACCGTGTGCGCAGTTTATTTCAATCTCTGCTAAATTACATGCAAATGAATAAACAAAATAATACAGCCTGTCCCAAGCTGTTGATATTTATGTCAACGTATACAAACAGATGATAGCTGTTTTCTCTTAAATACCCTTATGTCATCAAGAAAGTTCAGAGACAATTCTCTTCCAAAGTCTGTCTGTACTCTCCTCGCTGCGGTCTCACCTCTTCCTTCAAACCTGAAAGACAATATGAGCTTTCTGGATTGTCTCCAACAGCAAGAGTTGTCAGTTTTTCCATTGAAAGAGGAGAAACATAAAATTGGGAAGCACTGTTGTGCCTTTGGAGAGCGCTGCCTTGCGAGCCATGGGGCGTGGGTCCAATTCTCACATCCCTGTCCAAATCGCTTCCGACAGGGATGCTTCAGCCTTTGCCTTGGGTCCGTTTGGACGGTAAACTTCTTTGGGACGGGCTGTGCGTAAGCTCCTCAGTCTGTGAGCCAGGATCTCCCCTGGGGCCTCTGAAAGCTACTGCAATAAAAATAATAATAAATTTGCCCTTTTCACGTTAGTCTTAGGCTTTTGCTGCCATTTAGAAAACCAGGCAGCACGTAACCATATGAAAATGTCATTTGCAAACATTCACCTCTCCCGTGCTCGCTGTGCTTTCATGGGATGCTTTCTAGAATCCCATCGCTAAGAAGCAGGAATCATTTAGCGCGCTCGTATGCTGGGACTGCCTGCGCAGGGTTAGAAAAAGGCACAAGGGAAACCAAACTAACAAGCTCTTGAACAAGGGGGCTATCAAAGTTGTTTAAAGGAAAATTAAGGAGAAAATAAGAGACACTTAAAAAGAGTTCCTTACCAATATTTCCTGGTTTTTTCTGTCCTCCCGTGACTTTTATGGGCCTGAGCTGGTTTTTCTTTTTTTTTTTTTAAATTGTGTGATGGGCTTTGGCCTTTCTTCTTTGAACTAATGGCCAATATATTTTAATTGAACAAATCTCATTTTCCTTAATGTTTAATAAAAAGATTTAAAGGCAATCTAAAAATACAATTGGTGTTTGTGAGGATTTTAAATAATTAACGTGAGTGTTCCCTGGAGTGTTTTAGGAGTTACAACGCATACCTAGTAGGAAGCTGAATTGGGTTTTCAGAGTGCTTTGAGACTTGCTTGAAGCATTGGAGTTTGCAGGGCTTGGGCCCCAGATTTGTGCAGTAGGTTGTTCCCGGTGTTTGGATGTGCTCTATGAGCAAAGAGAGCAAAAACCTGGTTTACCAACCTGCCGGTTGCTTTCTGAGTTCTGTGTGGGTTTTGTTTCACCTTATGTACAGACTCAGGAAATGTATTTCTCCCTCTTACCTACTGAGTCAGCTGCAGCTGGCGGAGGGTTGAGCTGCAGTGAGCTGCCTTTCGTGCAAGGGACGGGGAAGTGGGGATGTTTGGGATTTCAGCTCTGTGTGCTCTGCATCAGCCGTTGCAGGAATGTTGTCCTTGGAGGATATGAAGAGTTAGACCTTACGGTCACACTGCAGTTAAGTTACGCTGGTGTTACTATTGGTTTTATTATTGCTGGGGTAGGTTGCATAAGAGGAATTAAGCAAAGGGTATATTGGTCTATATATAAAATTCATTCTGTTTATTCTTATTATTATTATTTTTGTAAAATACTGAACTCAATCACAGATAGATTAAGCCATCACAGCTGCTGTATATTACATATGTATGGGGAAATTGCTTATTGATTTAGCCAAGTGTGAGCAAGCACTACTAGAAACCACAAAAGTATCCGTAATACTGATAGATACTATCAGAAGTGACTTGCTGCACGTGGTTCTTGGCTAGAGAGCATCAACTTTTAACCAAGGATTTAAAAAAAAAAGAAATCAGTTACTTCTGTATGGATGACTGCACTGTTAAAGCAGCTAAAGAGTCTTCTGACTGAGGGGGTGGAGAAGAAACAAAGTTAGGGACGGAGGAGCCTGGTGAGTTGACGATGCAAGAGGTTGTTGATAGTTATGTCCTGGTGAAAATCTGATGTAAGTGAAATCATTAAAATGATGGTTTATGCTCATCAGTAGATTATAGCTCAGCTAAGGTGCTGCACAGCTGAATTAAGGGCTGCGATGCTGTTGGATCCATGGAAGCTGCGTCAATGGCTGTAACACTGCTGAAAAATCTGGGGGCAAATGAGTGCATTTGCTGCAAACGTACGCAGATGTCATTTTCTAAATTTTTTTATTTGGCCTTGAAAATGTGCCAACTCGTCTCTTTCTTCAAGCAAGAGCTCCTTAGCCATTACTCACTGTTTGCAGGGGTTAAACTGACCAGCTCCGCACCAAGAGCGCTGATGCACCCGTTAGCTGTCAGCTGGACCAAACTTGCGTGTGTCTGCATGTTGGGATCTAAACTGGGACTCTCCAAGGGAGATGTGACGTAGAATAATCTGCCGCTCAATTACAGTGGCTTCACATGGAATTAAAACCAAATACGCTGGGATAAGATTGTGGAGTTGGATTCCCAGAAGAATCCAGATACAGGAGGTTAATAGCAATGACTCATCTAAACAGAAATTATTTGATTTTCATTTTCACACTGCACTTGATTTAGGAGACATTCATTTTAGCATCTGTCAAGAGTAATGTATGGACACAAATAGACTGTCAGGAACTGAATGTGACTGCAAGTCGTGTAATGAATCTCCTCCCTGGCTTCAGAAATAGAGGCCAAACCCTTCAGAAAAAGTCACTAGATAGTTCTAACATAGAAACCAAGTGTAACAACTGCCTTTATTGTGCATTTCCTTGAGCCATGAACAGTTACACATGGCAAAGGCACCTGTGAGAGCCGGACTCCTCAGTCCCAGAGGTTTTTCGGGTGGGATGCTCCTGGAGAAGTTCCAGAGGCAAAAGCCGCCTGTGATCTCGCATAAAACGGATGTGCACTGTATTCTCTTTCATGGATCATTTAGCTAGGACCCAGAACTATTAAAAATGCAAATGTTGAACGTTTTGAAAGAAAGCTGGATGATTCTTGATGAAACTCCTCATGAAAAATAATCCTCCTTTCCTTCAGCATCAAAATGCAGGCGTGTTTGCGTGCGTTAGCTCCTTTGGGCTGGGTTTGACAGCTATAAATACCAATGGACTGTCTTCCAGATGATAGTGGGCTCCTCTGACATTGAAAATTTCCACTAGCTTTGCTTCTTGTCTCTGTAACTGGGGGAAAATAAAAGCAGTACGCTGTCTGGCACGGTTGGTTGGAGCACATTAACCTGTGATGTTTATGGATAAGTTACATTTGTCTTGTGCATAGTGGAGATTTTATTAAATTAAAACCCTTCTTAATGGTAATGCTGCGCTTCCGCAGCTTGCTTTCTTTTCTGACTCCCAGAAGCAGATATTAAAGCTTTTAAGATCAAAGAGGTTTTGGGGGTTTCTTTCTCTCCTCTCTGCAGTAATTGAGCAGTAAGCTGATCGGCTTGGGCAAGTGCAGATACATCTACTGGCTTTTGACTTTTCTAATCTAAGTAACAGCAATATAAGGCACCGGCGTGGCTTCAGTATTTGAGCAGCCTGGTTACCAGGGGTACCGTGACACTCTGCAGCCTGTGGAAGCGTCTGGTGTGCTGTCAGATCAGGAGCCCATCTGGTCTTACCTGAGAAGCGGTAGCTGGTGTGATCTTGTGATCCTCTTTCAAAGAAGGATCCTTCAAAATGGCAAGAAATCATCTCACTTTTAATCTGCTCAGCAACAAGGGAGCTGTTAGTACTTCTCCTGGGACCTGCTTTGTGCTGTGAGTTTGACTTCCTGATCAGCAGATACCACGTTCAACCGATCCCAGCTCCTGGAGGAGTGTAGGTGATGCTGCTCTGAGTTATGGTAAAAATAATGTACAACTCGGAGCTCTGCTTAGGTAATAATAATGCTTAAGCACATTACAGCTTCAAGGAGCTGTACAAACATTAACTAATTAGTACCCCCAACTAATACATAATATTCCATCATGGTATGTAATTATGTATTAGTATTAGAGGTGGAGGAATAATTCATTGTGAATAAATTATCCAGCAAATTTTGCTTTTTTTCCCTTACTGTTGTGAACTTGTTTGCAAAATATTCCCAGGTGTTGTGGTTGTAGTTACTCTCACTTTTGCCATAATGATAGCAAAAGGTATCCTTTATATTCTGTGTAATCAATGCCCTCAGTCAGTTGATGCTGGTTTGTGACTGTTACTGATTTTGTCGCAGCAGCTCCAGGGCCAGCTGAGTGTTTGGCCTCGCTGTGCAAGGGGCTGTGCGGGTGTACTCGCTGCCCTGGATGTGCAAAATGGTGAGAAGGGAGATGGACACAGAGGGAAGGAAGAAATGATCGGCCCACGATCCTGGAGCGCGTCGAGTAGATCCAGTCTGTGATTGTATTGGAATTGAAGGCAGGTTTCTTGAAATCCCTTCCCTTAGACAATGCCTTTGCTCTTAATTAGCTCATAACAATTTATCACAATGTCACAGGAGCCACTTAAGTCCCCAAAATTGCAGTTTTCTTCTCTCTAAAACAGGTCAGAATTTCCTCTCTTGGTATGGGGTGTTCGAGGCGTGAGGGTGGGGGCAGTCAGGCTGAAGGCACGCTGCTTTCTGGGCAGAGGGAACCGTTCACGTCGGGCGGGATGGCTCGCCTCTGGTTTTACCGGCTGGTGGGCACCGGCCCCGGGGATGGCTGGGCGCGGGTTTTACCGGCTGTTGGCAACCGGCCCGTGTGGCAGCGTGCCTGGATGTCCCAACGCTGTTCTGCTGACCAGCCTTTGAAGAGCTTCTGTGTGAAGCCTTACCATTGAGCAGTGTGCAGTGATGCAGGCACATACATATACATACAGATATATATACGCACACCAGGAGTGCAGTGTCATCTGTCAGGGCTTCTTTTGGAAATGTCTCTGTATTCATATTTGCTATTTAATTGTTGTTGTTGTTGCTTTCCCGGCGTTTTTCAGAGCATGAGTGAGATTGGAAGTGTTTAATCTTGGAAAAGAGATGACTAAGATGAAGGATGATTAAAGTGTTCTCAATAATGACTGATTGGGGGAAGAGTTATTTGGAGCTTCTCTTCTGCCTTATTACTCCAAGATTAGAAGATAGTGAAACTGAAAAATAGGAAAGTAAAAAAGTGTATCAGAAAAAAAGTACTTCTTTTCACTGAAAGAAATAAATTTGTGGAAGTCATTGTCACGAGAGGTCCATAGGTTGAAATTTTCTTACTTTAAAGAAAACTGAACAGGAATAACTGAAAATGTACGGGATGTTTTAAAAATATGCACAGATATAAGCTTTCATTCCTCACGTTTAAGCCAATCTCAGATCATGAGGAAAAAGATCACTTTCTTGTTTGGTAAATTATTTTTCATCTTTTTGCTGTAGACCTCTGCTGATCTATCTGCATTGGTATGATGGAGCTGAAGGGCCCTGGCTCCTAAACACCAGGGTAGTCCTTCTGTGTCAAGCAAGGTTGTCACTTTATGGAAAATGCCACCATATGTGTGTGTATGATGGGACCTCCTCTCGTCTGCCATGTTCACACCTTTTGTTAACAGTTGCTCTGATTTTGGTCTGCCGTTCAAAGCCATACACTAAAAATTCCCACTTTAATTTTGTGTGTTGAATGCAGATGGAACAGAAGGGTAAGAGATCTGCAAGGAAGTCTCTCATTTCTTCCTCTTGTCATTTTCTTTCTACTCTATTTTAAAGAAGAGGAGGTGAAAATACAAATATGGTCCAAATGCAGAATGTTAGTCCCTGAAAGCTCCGGGGATTATTCTGGTGGGCACAGCATCGTTAGGGTAACCACAGCAACTGGGTGGTGTTTCGCGTTCTTTGCAGCGAGTGTCAGAAAATGCCACTTTCTTGTCAAATGCAGTGAATTTATAAATATCTGCCTGGAACGTACTTTGCAAAATTGTTCCTAATATTTGACACTGACTGATTTTAATGGTGTTCCATTTAAAAAAAGTATAAAAAGATTTTATTGAGAAAATAAAAGGAAGGGCTTTACATGCCTCAGAAATAAAAGTGTCTGATCTGATTGCAGAATTCATGTTCACTCCATACAGGTATAGTTAACTGTCTGATCTTCAAAGAATTTCAAAGGAAAAGGCGTTAATTAATCCTCAAAGTAGCTCTCAGGCATGACTCTTGTCAAGAAGTGAACTACTCTGCTGAGTGCCGATGGGTCAGAGGTCTCCGTGCCCAGGTGGTTTCCTTTCCCCAGTTAAAGGAATGACATCTGGAATTAGATAATGAGAATCCCGGGCATCTTTGGGCCGTCACCAATTTCTCTGAGGGTTGTGGGTGGAAAACTTGCTGTTTAGTGGCCAAAGAGGATGGTTTGCTTACAGAGAGCTCGGATACAGGCATCAATCCTGGGCCTTTAGGGAGTAAGAGTTGACATCCTAGAAGCTCCATCTGAAAACAGTGTGGTTCATTGTGAGGGGAGGGGGCTCCAGAGGCAGATTCCCCAGAAACCCCGAGGGGTGCTGGGGTAGGTGCCCTGGGGCGTGATGAAATCGTCGTGTCGCCGCTCTGCCCCCAGTGTCAGCGAGGCAGATGGCTGGCTGCGCTCCTGCCTTTCAGTTCCAGTTGTTTTGGTGCATCTCAAAAAGATGTTCATAAACGCCTGTCTCCTTGGCAACCAGAGACTAACAGATGATTGGTCAACTGATAAATATTTGTAGGATTAAGCACAATTTATACCCAGGCCAAAATATTGCCAAATTGCCCAGGGAATAGGATACCTGAGATGATCTGAGCCCTGTTCCTAGACTTGTCTGACTCTAAATTTGCTTTATCTGAGTCTTGTGCTCCGTACTGGCTGTTGTAGCTATCGGAGCCAAGCGCCTTCTGATTAGTAACAAGAAAAAACCCCGTGAATCCTTACGTACCCAAGTGTGCTTAGACATGCTGTGTTTCTTCTGCTCACAGGAGTCCCAAAATGATCACGGGACTGTTCCAAAGGGCTTAATCTGACAAAGTTACAGTTAAGAAATGGATGCTTTTTGATTTCCCTGGCTATGAGATGAGAGTAGTCATGTTTATTTCTTTTTGTACATATAGAAATGCACTATTATGTGCACCTGTCATGGATACTAATTAGGATACTAATTGTGCTTTGGATTAAAATTTGTGGTAACCCTCTGAACTTCATGGGAAAAGGGGGCAAAGGTAATCATATTTGTGCATTTTTTTCTGTCCCTTTCTGTTCAAATATTAAGGCAATAATATCTCTGAAATAGACTCAAATTTGGGATTTAGCCTGCGATTCCTGGTTTTAGAGAGTCCTTTGAGTCTAGTATTCTTCTAATTATCTAACTCTTAATGTTATAAAAAAAAAAAAAGGCTAGCAATAACAAAATCCAGACTAACTGCTCTGTCCTGATTTCCCTTCCCTGCCCTGTTTTGATTATTTAGCTTCTGAGTTACTTGGAAACAGAAAAATTGTTACTGTGTGAGTGGCACAAAGGGGAGTCCTAATCTTGTTCAGTGATTGAAATCTGCCCGAGTTAAAATGATGTTTGAATAATCTTTGCCCGTTGTGCTTTATTTAGTTATTTATTTATTGGGTTTGTTTGCCTGGCTGTGATCAACTGAAGTAGAGGAAAAATAAGGGATGAATCTGGAGTGGCGTCTCAGTGTCTGAGTTCTGACTGGTTTCAGTGGGATGATGAGAGTTGATGAATAAGTGAGGGTTACTTGCCTGCAGTTGCAGCACTTCTCTGTACGGACGCTGCTCTGTCCATGAAGGCCACCTTTTAGTCAAAACCACTTCAGCTCAACTCACAGAGGACGCGGTCTTTGTTTTCTCTTCCTTGGTGTGAAGTCCTTTATACAGGGGGGAAAAAAAAAAAAAAAGTGTGAAATTTCTGTTCTGTCAGAAAGATAATGATTAACATCCTTTTTCACAGCTCTAAAACAGAGCTCAGAGTCTAAGGGCAATGAATAACATGAATAAAATAAATAAATAAGATGCTATCTCAGCTGCGGCTGTTCTGTGGCAGCAGTGACCACAGCCGATGCGTTATCTTACAGTGCAGAGGCCAAAATCCTCCAGTGCTGGGCGAGAGAGACTGTAGGATTGAGGTCTCTCAGATATTTGAATTCTTAGTTGCTAATTACCAGGTCTTGAGCACATATTTGGTGGGTACATGCAGCTGTGGATGATGAATATTCCTTTATGTCCTTTGCGGTTGCATTTCTTTCCCATGCCGGGGTTCTGCGTGTGCCGTGTCGGTATCTGGCTCGGTGCTACAGGCTTGTGTCAGTCGTCTGTAAGCCGGAGAAAGAATCAGACCAAGTCACTTGTGGTCAGCTTCCATTCAGGTCTCCGAACCCTTTCTGCCTCCGTGAGAACCTTGCACAGATCCCTGTGCCTCAGCGCTCTGTGTTTAAAATGGGAAGATCAACACATGATGGTCCAAAAAGGGGTGTGATTAATATTGCAAGACTCCTAGTTGATGGAGACCACAAAAGTACAGGGGCTTTACAAGCAGGCAAGTGGGATGGAATTAAATGAAGGAAAAGGCAAAAAAGTGTTTGGAAGTTTGCATGTGTAAATTCAGACTCTTTTGGGATGGAGTTGCTTTTCCAAGGCTGGGGGAGGATAGCTGTTAAAAGAATATGAATTGTAAATTCCTTTAAAGAACACTTGGAAATCCTCTTCTGTTTAAGAAATAGGAACAGAAAGGGACCCTCTGGAAATCTGGTGTAACGGGCGAGGTGCGTTCCAGGGAATGCAGATGGACTGTCCGTGCCTGAGGATGGCATTGGAAACACTCTAATCGTTCCCGGTGTCTTTTGTTTTTTCTGCTTACTGTGCTCTTATAGGAGTGAGAGGAAGAAGGCATCCCCCTGAGACAGGTTTTTGAACAAATCTGTGAAGTACCATCCCCTGGTTCCATGGGCTGGGTTTTCCATATGTTCTGACTCAAGCAGGCTTTGGAGATTGGAAGAGATTGTTAGAGGGGATTTATCACAGTTAATTAGGAATATCAAACATTATTGCAAAACACTGGGAGTTTTGAGTAATGCTCCTCAATCTTCTTTAGGTTTGATATAACTTGTTGTTTTTGTTTTTTTTTTTTGCAGTAGGCTGCCTCTTACGTGTCACTGATGTTCAGAAGGAAGCATTGCTGTTATAAAAGTGATTTATATGATGATATTTAATGCTGCTAGGACTGCAAAGAAATTATTTTTTCCATGGGGTCTTTAGGTACTTTTGAAACATTAAGTCTATTAAATGAGCTTTCAGAAATACCTTTTCCTCTTCACTCCCAGAGAAATTAATCTGAATAGCAGAAAAGCAGGTTTCTGTTCCAACATACAGCTGATTTCTGTCTCATAGGAAGAAAAAGATATGATGTTCAGATGTGTTCCCTAGAAAGATCTGAAAAACTCGTATCCCATGGTGCTGATGTACTGGAGGATCAAAGAAATTATCAACATGTATCAAAGGAGAAGCGTCTTGACCGTACAGTATAGAGTCAGATTTTAAGCCACCCTTAATTAATGCTTGAGATGAAATAAGGGATGGGAGATCCAGTTAAGCAAGAGGAAATAACGAAGCCAAAGCCACGGACAAAAAAGTGTTGCCGCAGCTTGAGTTCTGATTTACAGAGGATCATTCTCTTTCTAGAAAATTTGGAATGTCAGTGAACATTCAGAATGAAATGAGGCGATTCAGAGGATGTCTCCCAGCTCTGAAGCAGCCCTTGGCGGGGGGGTTAAGGAGAGGGGCTGTCTGTATGCTGGCATCACGAACGCTGTAGGCATGTGTGACCTCGTGTTCTTCCTGTTGCAGCAGCACGTGGAGGCTGGCTTCAAACGTCCTAAAAAAGTTGAAGTCCTTTGAAGGCTTTGCTGAACTCGTTGTGTTGTCAGCTTACAGGGATGGTGTGCTCTTCGTGGTGTTGGGAATTAGCTGCTGGGTGTTCTGAACGGGAAGGACTTCTCCCATCCCCAGCCCTGCAAGTCAGATGTTGACGTTTTCAAAACTGAGGATGGGAATGAGGCAGAAAAACTCGAGAGAACTGGAGGGTTACAAGCAGAAAGAGTGAAGAAGTTTCTGGTCTCTGAAGCAGTAAGCGATACTGCTAGACATCAGTCCTTTTCTGATCATTGCCATGGTTTAGTTCTCTTTCCAACCCTGGAAGGGAAGTGTGTCATGAGGCATCTGCAAACTCCTGATATTCAGTCCTCAGGGAAAAAACTCACCTGGACTCTTCCAGATCCTCTTATCCCTGACCACATCTGCTCTTGACTTATGAGCTCCTGTCGTTCTGTGGTGTCGTCTTTGAGCTGTTAAGAATCTCTTTAGCAGAAATCTCGAGATCAAAATGTATGTTTTCTGCAAATAGTTGGGCTGTTGCAGTACAAGCATGAAAACAGATCTGCTGAGCAATGAATTCTCACACCATTCATAAAAGAAAGCATTTTCCACTCATCCGTCTTCTCTTGTCACTGCTTTTCAATACTAAGTTATTTTATTTCTGTAAAAAGTGCATATTTATGGTTTTTATGCATGCATAGAACAATTGTGCCTTTTCAGAGGAAGGTGATAAATGTGTTAGCTTTGCAATTAGTGCAGTCCTGGGCGTCCGGCAGTGGCCACAAAATGCAGCTGTTACAGAGGCCCCCTGGCATGACAGCAGACTCACTGATTCAGACGCCTCTCGCGGCAGTGAATGTTTACTTAGGTGCTGGCTGTTTATCATTAATTTTGCAGTGATGACTTCAAAGCCTACAAGAGTTAGAGGGCGACACGAGAAGAATACTCATCCCAAAGAAATGAGAATGCTGAGAATGTTTGGTTTGACTGCGTGAACAGCAGGGACTGATGGTATAGAAATGGAGAAATCCCTTTCCTGAGGAGGAGGTTGCTCTGTGCTGGGCATAAAAGTTGCAAACATTTATTCAGGATGATGCGATCTGTTGATCTGTACCAAATGTACCTACCTTTCATGAACATCCCTCCCTCTGGAGATCTTTGGGACTCAGGCCTTCATTGAAGTCAGGTTTATCAATCCTGTAACGAGTCAAATAAAAACCACGAATGAACCTGTGCATCTGTACCGCCGGGCTTTCAGCTCCCTGCATGCACAGACACGGCTTCTGTGGTCTTAGAGCAAGAGCCCCTGATTCAGGTGATGGTCCTGGGTCAGCAGTGCCAGGTCTGGGCCTGCCCGTGCACGTGGCCCTGGGCTTTGGGATGTCTTGAGAATCTGTCCCCTACACCCAGCAGTCACCCTTTGAGTATGATGTTAATAGTCAAAAAATAAAAACAGTGCATAAGGTGAAGCTGCCATTTTCTGTAGCCCTTTTTCTGCAACGTACGCGATGTCTTGTGAAGGAAAAGTGATCCCAACTGTTGTGTTCAGCGTGCTGTTTCGTAACTGCCTTCATGTTCCCCATCTCAATAAAAACCGTTTGATAGCGGCGCGGAACAGTGAGGGGAGGAGGGAAGGGAAGAGAGAGGGAAAGCAAAGTGGCTGTGCAGAGTTAGGATTAGCATAATCAGGCAAAGCATAATGACATGCTTTGCAGTGACAGCTCTTTGCACAGTGCCGTCTCACGGAGGTGTTACTGAGGAGGTACGTGGAGGAGGGGAGGAGAGGACCCGCTGACATAGGAGAGTTTGCCGTCGAACAGAGTCTGCTGGCGTCTGTTCTCAGCCCTGTGTCAGGAGTATGACGTGGCAACGTTAGCAAGGAGATGAAACTTGATGTGAAATGGTTTGATACTGGGAGAAGAGGTGCTTTGTGTGTGTATGTGAGAAGGAAAGAAAAAGCTGTTTTGAAGGATGGGAGCCTTCGCAACCAGTGAAGGGATTAGGTCTCATAGACCAACCTGGATCCAGAACCGTGTAATGTCACGATCTGAAAAGTTCAGGACTTTAGGTGAAGGAGAAATGGATTAGATGACACACAGGTTATTGGTGCAACTCTGTAATGCTGTGTTTCAGAAAACAGACAGACAAGAGACAGTTTCGATGCTCCCTGCTTCCAAGGCTACATTTTCAGCAAGGCTTTGCTTCCCTCACACACAGTCATGCACTTTACCCCAGCAGGCGTAATACTCATTGAGCTTCTGCTTATTATTTTACATGGATGTTTTGATTTTTAAAAAAACAAGCTCAGCATTTACAGCTTAAAGTTTTTTTTACTTCATGAGATTTTGCAGTTGCTATTCCAATATTGGAACAGAAAATAATTATGAAAAATCAAATCCCGTAAAGAAAAAAATAATTCCCCAGGGAATGCTACTTAGAGTCAAGAAATTTAGACTAAACCTGGTTTTTATAGTAACCACACGTTCACTACGATATCCACTGCTTTGTGGAATGGTTAGATTTGTTTGCTGTTTAATAGAGTTTGGGACTATTGAAGTCAGTATTTCAAAATGGGACCATTATCTTTGTCCCTTCTTCTAATGACTAGTTTCTAAGGATTTTAAGGGGAAAAACATCCCAATTCTTCTAAACAGCCCTCGGGGAATAACAGCATCAATTAACATGGAATTAGCAGGTAAATTTTGCACTTATCAATCTAGTGAGGGTGACAGGTGTCAAACAAATTCAGTGCTTTTTTTTTTTTATCTTCTCTGGTTCTGCAGCCTGCAGGGGGAGCGTTGCATTCTGATCATCCTTCTGTGAACAAAAAAACTATTAAACAAACACTGTTTGAATGCTTGTAAGTAATCTGAGGTGGGGTCAAATGTTTTGATTAAAGATCCGTAAGTGAGCGGTGATGTGCGGTCAGAGCACAGATATTTCATTACTACAGGTGGCCCGTAGCCAGAACATGTTCGTCTGTTTATTCACACGCCTGTACGTGATTAACTGTGCCACGGTGTGCGCTGCCCGAGTCAAACCTATCCCCTGCACATTACCAGAATTAGGTCAGAGACAACGCACGGGCAGAACACAATGGTTTTCCAAAGTAATCCTGGTTGAAAAGTCTTTCTTGTGAAAAACATTGTGTACTGCATTTTCTCATAGCAGAGATTTAATACCTGTGATCTCAGGTTCTGAAGTGTTCTTCGCAGGGCAGCGTCCCCCCGGTCGGTGCAGAAGCAGTGCGGTCGGTCACGGCTGGGCGCCGCGGGGCTGCTGTTCCCATCCTGCGCAGCCGTGACGGGTTCTAGCTCTATCCCGACAACTCCAGCCTTAGGAAAGGACTCCGATGTGATGCGGGGACATACGTCGTGCATTTACAGAGTTTTTCAGCTGATAATGACTTAGAAATAAGTCAGCCACATCCACATATCTTGGTTAGAACATGTTCCTGGTAGAGCATAACAGCTCAGGCAAGGTTAGATCGTGTATCCAGGTGATATTTCTACTGGTAATGGGCTGTGCTTAAAGCCCAGCTGCTTTCAGAGGTTACATGCCACTAAATATCAGTGGAAGTTAAGATCCTAGCCCACATAAATACTTGGATACTAGACACAGTGAATGTCTATGTCACGTTCCTTTTTAAAGTTTGTTTATTCACTGTGCAAATGTAGTCATTAATTATAATTTTACCAGTAGCAATGACCCTCGGATTTTGTGAGAGACGTGTGTCAGGAACTTCACTGCACGTTGTCAACAAGCGTGTTTAAGTGAGCACGTTCATCCCAGGTTAGAGACACTGCTAAACAGAAGCACAGTACTTAACTGTTACATAAGTTACCCATTAATTCACTATAGGGAGTATTTTGACTTGCATCTTTTACAAACACGGATGTAATCTCTGCAGAACATGGTGTTTGAGATGAATCTTTTAAGTTACAATGAATTCTGCAGCGGTAAGTGAAATGCATGGGAAATGCAGAAGCAGACCTGGAGCTGCCACCACTTGCTTTCGTGTTTTGAGCATTTTGGAGGACTCTCCATTCCCATTCTCAGCATTTTCTCCGTATCCATAAAGGTTACACCCAGAGTGGAGTATGTTATGAGATGCAATAAGTGTGGGGTTTTTTCAAGCAGCATTAACCTTCTGTACAGTCATCACTTGTAAAGAGTAGGTAAAATGTGGGCACGGGTTCATTGCAGTTTTGTTGCACGTTTTGAACCTGCAGATTCCAGGCTGAGCAAAAAAAAAAAAAAAACAAAAACAAAACAAAAAAAAACAAAAAAAAAACCCAACCCTACAATTTTCGTTGAAAGTGGTATTGCCACCATGACTTCTGAATGAAATGAGTTTGAGTACATAGCAGGTGTAAACTTGATTTATGTTATTCTGATTGTGAATTTTAAAGCTCTGTTATAAACATTTGGGTTCCGCAGATGCTACAGTTGGAAGCTCAGATTTATCAACCTCAAACTAATTAAAATCAAATTGATACAATTTACTTTTTACAGAGAAAATGAAAGAGACTTGAAATGAAGATAGGGTTGACATCAGTTGGACAGGACAGCTTAGTGTCGGGGAATTTCCAGAAGAGCAGTGGATCTCAAGCTAGTATAAGTTGCTTTTATTTGCAAGGAAAAGATCTATTTAGAAATAATGTTTTTATCCATTCTCAGATGTTCCTGATGAGCCCATGATTTCCCATTTGATCACAATGGTACTTATTTCTGAAAAATAAGTAGTAAAATTGTTGGGTTGGACTGGTCCGGTTCACCCTGCAGCTGCACGATCATCTGCGCCAGCACAATGAGAGGGACAGCACCGAGGTGGGACAAGTGTCGGGGAAGTCAGGAGGAGGAGCAGCTTACGCCAGCACTGCTGTGCTGCCAGCCTTGCGTGTGGAGTGCGGTCTTTCTGTCTGATCTGCTCTGTTACCCGGTCTTTTGAACAATCAGGAACACAGTACTGCGTTATCCCTGGCTTGCTTTGCGTTATTTTTCCTTTCCAAGGGCTGTATATCCTGACAGGTGACTGGGTGCGAAATACCAGGCTCCAGATGCAGGATTGTGTCTCTGACCCTGAACACAGCTCTTGGTACCCTTGTTGCACGAAGTTCCTGCTAGGTGTTGAGTTGTATTTCTTGTGACAAACTTTGTTACAGAGTTCCCTAGCAGTGCTATCCGGAGGTCTTGCTCAGGCAGAACACCCAGCGAGGTTGGTGGGGATGGTTGCCTTCGCAGGACAGAATGCACTGGACCAATTCTTTGCATTTAGCGGTTATATGCAGCATTACGGTGATGGTATTTTTCGAGTGCAGGTGCGCACAGGTTATGCACACAATGCTGGTTTCTGTTGAGAGGAACAGAAGTTGTTAGGCTGCATTTGCAGGGACTTGCACTCCAAGGCAGATTTTCTTCCCTTCCACAGCTGGCTAAGTGAGCTGTATATAACAAGAACTTGAAATCTGAAGGGTCTTTCTGCTGCTTTTGGAGCGGCACAGTGCAAATCTGAGCTATCAAGGAATTGCTTGCAATAGCACTAATTTTTCAGAAGCAGCTAAAGAAGTGGAGGATGTAATTCCCCGTGAATGATCATAGAATCAGAGTGTATAAATCTTTTGGGCTTCTTAAAAATCCTTCAGCAAAGAGAATTTTTTTTTCCCTATTAAATTCTTTAAATTAATTATCTGTATCCTTTTGCTCAGTTCAATTCTTGGATGCGTTGTGACCAACGTTTAGTCTGGTTTAAAAGAGAGGCAGGCTCTCTGTTATGCCTGGGGTCAAATAACCTGATTATAGAACTCCGTTCTTTCTACTCCATTGATCCAGTTTATTTTCAGGTCTGTCTGTGCTGAACGGTTTGAATCAATTAGTCACTTCAGGGGAGGCTGTAAATGATCTGTTATCATCCGAGTGGAACTGCCAGGCTGGCTATCAGACAGTGAGGAACAGGAAATGTCTGTAGGTAAAGATCAGCCATTGCTTCTGAAAAAATCTGGGAGCTGTTCTATGTGACTTGAGTTCAGAGGTGAATTTGAAATTACCTAATTTGATCGTTTACAGTTCAGCACACTAATTCATTCCTTTCAACAGTAAATAAAATATGAGGTTCTGCTGTACCTTCATCTGTCACTTAAGCCTGCTGCTCACGAAAAGCCCCTGCGCTTTTGGCCTGCATAATACTTAACAAATACCAGATGTTATTAGTGATAAATCATTTATAAAATATCACAGAAAGAGTATAAAGTCCAGGTAGGCTCTATAAAGGTTTTGCATGATCCAATTTCCTTTAAAAATTATAACATACTGGGTCTTACATCAAAATGTACATCAGTTCCTCATCTGCCATGTAAGTTGTGATGCTCTGAATTAAGGGCAAGTCTCTGCTCATCAAGGAGGGCAGTTGCAGCATGGTGTAGTACTTGAACTTCTCTTAAAAGCCCAAAGAATAATGGAATCTTTTGAGAAGCTGACAAGAAGCATTTGAAACAAAAGCTTTTCAGTGTATTTTTTCATGTTATGTAACATCGTCATTCTTTGGAACTCATGACTGTGAGCTGGCTTTGAAATCCAGAGAGCAACAAGGTGTAAAATAATGGATTGTCAAAGGACACGGATGTGATTAATGAGGATATTCAGATTTTAAAATATTATTCAAAGAAGTCAGGATTTTTGGTAGGTATGCCAAGTCTAATGTTTAAGGACATAAACTAAATAACAAGAGCTGAGGTCTGGAAGGTAATTTGTGTTTTTTATAGGTGTATGTTAAAAGCCCTGCTAAAATAGCACCAGCAGTGACCACCCCATCAACTGCCTCTTGGGAGATGTTTTAACATCACCTCTGGCTTGACACCTTTCATCCAAGGATTTGAAAATAATAATAGTAGTAATAATTGTTTTTTAAAGTTTTATAAAAAATTGAGTACTTTAAGTGACCCAGGACAGACTGTCCGAAGGGGAGCTCTCAGAAGCATTGTGCCCCAGCACACAGCTTCCCCTCCTCTCCTTTTTTGCAGTAGTTGTGGTTCTGAGCATCCCTCCTCTCAGAGTCAGGCAGAAGATGTGCCTCGCTTTTCCTTGCAAGGACCGCAGTTCTTCCTGACCTTGTGTCAGCCTCTGGGAGCAGAGTTTCTCTGACTATGTTTGGATCAAGTAGAAATTGCTTTGCTTGATTAACTCTTAAGCTCCCTGCTCCTGTGAGCTGGGTAAGTCGGGTTTTTTCATGGTATAAACAGAAGTAAACACTGAGGTGCAATGAATGTAAATTTAATTCTAAACTACTCCCAGATGGAGACAAAAACAGTAAGTGTAAAAGAAAGCTCATGTAAATGCATGAGCTCTGAACAGCAAGGTCACCAGAACGAGCCATTCAGATCGTCATCTTAGCCGTGACATAGGTGTTGCTCAGTTCTCATCCTCCCCAGAAACACTGGAGGGTGCTTTCTCATGATCTGGTAACCGCAAGCCAACCCAACCCAAACCAATCTTCTAGCGGTCTTTGCACAATGCTCAAGGAAGAGGAAGGCCTGAAATACTTCCCGTCCCCTTTGAAACTGCAGTAGCATTAAAGTTTCTGGAACAAATTGTGCCAAAGGGTAGGTGGGCAAGCCAGATACTTAAAAAAAAAAAAAAAAAAAGGCATTTGGCTGGGACTGAGCATAATCTTCCTCTTCTCTGCCAGTAAATCTTTTGACAATAATTGTGCAGTATTGTGTGTGGAATAAAATCAGTCCATTTGTGCAGCTTTAGTTGCTAATGACAATGCTGTTGTAAAGAAAAGGCTTAATTTGGATACCATGGTAGATAAATGCTACTGAAGTGAACACATCTTCACTTCGGGTTGCAGAAGGCGGCTGAGTGCTAATGTGACTTTCCTTGGATCAGAATAGTATCCAGCTGAGAATGTGTGACTAGAACTCGGGGAGCAGAAAACAGATCCTCTTCCACAGAACTTAAAACCAATGGGGGCAAGACAGCAAAGCCCATTATCATGCCCATTTTGTAGGTGAAGAAGTGAGGAATACAAATGAAGAGTCACACCGATTGACCTGTGGCAGGCCCCCGCTGTGTCTCATCAAGCCCCGAGTCATCCTTCTCCTTTCCTCCACGTAAACTTTAGCGAGAACCTCACGTTGTGTGTCAAACATTTCAGGTGGCTGTGCTGCTGCAGCTCTGCTTGCTGCCTCCTGGTAGAGCCTGTATGCTGTTAAACCAGGCAAAAAGCCTCAGGCTGAAGCTGATGAATGGTGGAAATAATGAGGAGCTAGTTTTGCTGTTCTTTATTGAAATTGTCTGTGCTTCCTCCACCAAACCGTGCAGCCAGAAAGCAGGTACTGCACAGGACAGACTGGGGGATCCTGGTTATTCCTGTTATCCTGTTTATTGCTATTTTTCAAACATAACATGAGGTTCTCACTAAAATTTTAATCAGTGTATCTCAGAGAAAATCAGAGGGTTGGATTTTGGATCACTGTTCAAGACAGACCGAGCCATGTTGAACAGCAGCCAGTATTTAAACTGGGTTTTGGCGTATACCTTTTATTTAATATGATCGGACAGGAGTCTTAGAGTGGCAGAACATTTACAGCCAAGGTAAATGCCTAAGCACAAGCTTATTTTGTGTTGTTTGAATGTTTCAGGCATTAGACTGTTTGTTTGCCTTTAGTTCTTGGCTAGGAGGCTCGATTGAGGGTTCTGGGAACAGGCACCGGTCCTGCCCTCAGCTGTGAGAGCAGAGCTTTCATCTGCCGCCAGCCTCCTTGCTGGGAGTGCCAGTTAGCACTAGTCCTGAGGTGGCCACTTATTGAGTAAGAATGGGCAAGACAGCCCTTCTCCCATTTCCTGCCCAAGCTGACTTCAAATCAGATGCTTGGAAGGCAACAGTTCTCTGTTCTGTTCGGTCTCTTTCCCAAGTGGTGACCTGCAGAGGAATGACTTCATGGGACAGCGCTGGCTCTGGGAATGGTGTTCTCCCTCCCTCTGGGTTTTGCTTCTCCTGCAGCACAGGCCTACGACGCGCTAAGGCATCCCTCTGGTCTCTGTTTCACTTTGCTCTCTTCTGCAGAAATAGATGAGGCCTGGTTTGGATTGCTAGATGCAGCATGTCTTCAGTGAGACCCGTGTCAGCTGGATCTGTTATTTAATTCCTGTAGGGTAAGTGCATGCCAACCTTGCAGCAGATTTTTTTAATTTTTTTTTTTTAAAGTTCTGCTGTGAACCGGTGAAAATACTGGCATTACAATTCCACTGAATCCTAAGGGCTGCCAAAACTGTGTCACACAACGCCTCACTCTGTACTCTCTAGTCATATTCATTTGCACTGAGACTAATTGGCTGTGATGACTTGATCCTTGCAAAGCTCCGAGGAGTCTTCTCTCCTTTCTAAAAATGCTTCATCAGTCCTGAGGGAAACGTGTTCAGAGGGCCAGTTCTGCCGTGTTGTACATCAGTTCCTCTGGGGAATGAGTAGCTATCACAAAGCTGGCCATTTTCCTGGCAAGATGGCTGAGACCATTCTTTGATATTTTTTTTCTTCTTTTTCTTTTTTTTTCTTCATTCATGCGCTGCAGTAGGTGTTTTACAGCTTCACTAAACTTACTTTCAAAATGCATTAGCAAGGCAATAGGTAGATTCTAATAAGAACGTAAGTCAAAACATTTATGTTACTGGTATTAGAGGGACTTAAGGAAATGACTGGATATATTTTTTAAAAAGGGGAGATGTTACTTTTTGGAGCTCTTTTCTAACCATTTTATGCAGATATTTAAATAGGGACCAGTGGCCACTTTTACATATTGAATATATGAAAATACAGTTCTTCAGGTTGCCAGGAAGCTGTCCCAGATAATTTCAAAGCTGACAAAACCAGATCTGGTACAAACGCTGATGTTAGCGGTTTGCTGAAGAGCCAGTTAATTATCTGGTAGAGAGCTTAGTTTTATATATGTGGGGTTCGGCTGTTAAGACCAATTCTACCCCTGGGATAAGTGTGTGAAGATAAAGGATGAACACAACAGAAATGAACCCACTGGGTTTTCTGTGTCTGTACCGTGGCTACGTCTGTCACCGTGCTCCCGTGTTCTTGTGCTGTTTGTTGTATTCCATGCTCGCTTTTATGGGTCTGATCCAAGACCATGAAGTCCTGGTCCAAGAGCTTGATATCAGTTCTCTCCTGGATTTGTTTGGGCAAGAATTCACTCTCTAGGTAATGCTAGGAACTTAACTGAGGTATCTCAATATCGCTTCTGTCAATATGCTCTGTTGTCAGAAGAGATACCCACACATCTAGTGGAAATAGAGATTTTTAGCAATCACTGAACTGTTCTCTGGAGAGACAGAGCCTGGAGCAACACGCTCCTGATGCATGTGCTCAGCATGGAGCTGGAGCTGTATCCAGACTCGAGTTGTGTTGATCGTATTCATTAGTTTGCAGGGGCTCTGGGTCAGGACTGTTTGATGTATGTGTGGTAATACAATGTTAATTTGTACTCATCGTAATTCTGGTAATAAAAATGTAGTAATTAAAATACCTAAACCAAAACAAGGTTCCTGAGACACAAATGAATAATCAGCGTTAGCTTATCAACTGCAATGCTGGCTGCATAAAATCTGCTAACAAAAATAAAAGCCAAATGTACAATGAAGCTAAGCAGTAAGCTGCTCACTTATTATAGAACTATTAGTCACTTCATCACACCTCCAACCTTTCTTTTTTGTTCTTTTAATTTTTTCTCCATAGACTTATTTTTAGAGGAACTTGCTGCACTTGGATTCATGCACAGCAACACAGCCTAAAATATCATCCTTTGAATTAATTCTATTTTTTCCTTCTACATCAAAACAACTAAAATTATACTGTATGGCATATCCCAAGCATTACTTCTACCCACCTTCTGCTTTTTATGTATGAAAAATATATGCAGTCAATGTGCAGTGGCTTGACTGGGCTAATTCTAGTTAATGGTGTTGAAAAATACTTTGTAGCTCTCATTTATCCTGCACTTTCAAGTTTTAGAATAATTCCTCTGGATGAACTGCTGAAGACGTGAGGAGGATCCAAAGTGGTTTAGTTCTTTGAAAAGAACGTTAAGTCGAAGACTGGCAGGACCTCTTCTGGCGGCTCCACCAGTCAGGCAGGTGGGCTCTGCAGGGTTCTGGAGAACTATCGGCGTTCTTTGCTTATGCTGCGCTTTGGAAACTATCTTGAGTTCCTTAAAGTTGAAATATGTTATTGGATGTGATGCTAAGTCAGTTATTAGTCACACAAATTATGGTTAAATTTGAACCTATGAAACTTAAAGAACACAAGGACAAGATTAGCAGCGTGTGGTTTTCAGCAGCTGAAATATTAATTGATATGGCTCTTAAATTAGATTACTGTAGTGTTGAGCTTCCAGCTGATACAACTGCAGTCTCCTGAGCACTGTGCAAATATGAAGGGACAGTCTTATTTTTTCTGAAATATTTGTATGCTGAAAACACTTTATGCTCCCAACCCGGTAAAAGCAAAACAAAGTACTTAATCTCAAATGTTTCTGAAAGAATATCTTTAGCAGAAACACTAGTTGTCCTGGGAGCATTTTTCTTAGCTATATCATCTCACTTTTGCACTTAGATATAAAACTATAACAACTCTTTTGTCCAATGTTTTTCTGGCTGTGGCTGCAACACGAACCGTGTACTTTGAGGCAGTCAAGCGCACCATGTAGCAACAGCAGGATTCTCGGATGTTGAAAAGCATCCACATAGTCACCAAATGGGGATTGTTGGTTATCCATCACCTTTGATATCACCTAAGTTCCTGCAGTCTGTAGTATGTCTCTGCTTGGATGTAGTAATACACTAAAACTAGTTTCCAGCTGGTTTAGAAGTTGTCCAAGTAAACTGACCCTGATCTGAGGAAATTCTCTTTCGTGCCTCCTCGTGCGCACCATCCTCTCCCCAGTTCTATCCAGGATTATTTATTCTTTGTCGTATTCCATCATGCCATATGAGAATTTTCCCCCTGTCATTGGTTTCGCAGGTTCAGTAACACCCCACTGTCCATCATTTCTTTGTCTCAGAGTTTAATCATTCATCATTGAATACCTTGCTTGGCTAACTGTCGTTATCCTGTTTTCCATCCTTCACCCTTGATTGGTATGATTGGCCTTGATCAGCAGCATGCATCTGAGATAGATGATGACCGCAACACAAGTGGCAGCAAGAACATTTGCACGGAAGGAGTTGTTGGGCACTCAGATCTGCCGGAGAATAGTTGGGCAAGATCACTAGGCGACTCCAAGATTTGACCTTATGAAGAGATCTGCTGGTCAGAATCTCAGGTCAGTAAGCAGTCATCTCTTGATGTTCATTTTAAGAAGCAACCAGCATCTCCAGCTGCCCACAAGCCAATTTGGAGAAGCTAGCATCTCCTCCACCTCTCCCGTTTTTTCTTGGATGATCAGTTGGCAGTTGACAATTCCAGTGAACTTGCTCCTGCCTCTCACTCCTCCATATGTACCATCCCCAGGTATTTAAATTCAGTATTTATGTTCCTGTGTGCATCCACTCTTAAGTAA
>NW_010133097.1:97529-99961 GCF_000699245.1 Pterocles gutturalis | reverse complement strand
TTCAGCTACATAATAGTTTCAACAGGTCCTGTGAGTTAACACCTGCAAAAACAGGCAATACCCCAATGGGGAGATGTCTCTGGAGGGACTGGTAGTGGTTGCTTTTCGTTTCCTACGGCAGTGTCTTGTTGCTGTAGGATTCTCTATGAACGTGGAACGCTGTGAAAGTCTGTGGTCCCAGTTTGTAATATTACAAGTCACTGTCATAGAAGCCAAAGACTAGTCTGAAAAGTTTCTGGGTGTCAGAAGCAGCAACCAGGCTCACCACAATATTTACGAGAGTGGTAAGCAGGGTATTCACCTGCCTGCTGCTGTGATCTCCCTGTGCTGGCTGCAGGCTCTGTGAGTTGGATCTGAAGCTGAACACAGCCAAGGGATAAAAACCCAAGGCTTCAAGTAAAGCCAGTTTGCTTCTGTTCCGTATCAAAATAAGTCAGGCCCAATTTGCTGCAGCTGGTACCTGCGTCTCACATACAGAACTTAGCGAATTACATGACCGCTAGTTAGCGGAGCATGACGATACTTTTCACACTGATCAGTTCTCCAGCGACAAGCCGTGCTACCTGCTATCGGAAATGGCTCAGAAAGACGCATTAATCACCAAGTGTTCTACCAGCCTGTTTATGCCCACTGCTAAATAGAGGCAGGAGCCCTCTGTTCCACTACACGCTTTTCTTGTCAACAGAAAACGCGTGCCGCAACTCAGGACTCTTGTCTTCCTGTCTGTGGGGACAGGCAGCCTTGCTAACCCTCGTTAAGAGTTTCTCAGACTGTTGTCTCTAGAGCTCATTCGTGGATAGACTTCCCTCTCCTCCCATGTCCTGAATGTTTCCTGTGTGCTCGTTATTCCAGTAGGAATAAGTCTGAATCGGTCTTACGTGCAGCACAGTTCAGCAGAATCTTTACAAAGGCAGTGGTTTGTTCTCCTTGTAGGTCTGTGGGCTAAAACCTAAACTGCACCCAACACAGCGTGCTTCCTGACTTGGGAGAGGATGCACCCCAGCTTGTAAGCCCGTTTAACCCTGTGTATAGAAACAGGGCACCTGGGAATAGCTGTTCTCTGCACTAAGAAATCACGGGAAGAAGCAGGTAGAGGCATCTCTCTGTGCTCTGTCTCTGGCACAACTAGACGGTTCCTGGGCTCCATTTCCATTCCGGTTTGCCAGAATTAGACTGGAGAGCAATTTACTGTTGATATAAGGAAACGAAGAAGACTTACACAAAGTTGTCAGTGAGACAAAGTGCTTCTGAACTTCTCTGCTGTTTCTGACAATGCATCTTGCATGCATTACGTTTTTTTTTCCCCTCTGTGCTCATAACTCCCAAGAGGCAAAGCCTGGTTCTCCAAGGAAGCAGGGTACAGCTTTATTGGCAGGTCTGACAGATGCAGTGTTTCCTGGAATCAATGGGAAATGCAATCGGTAGTGACTTGAGGATGTGCACTGAGTATCATCTTTTTTGGTGTTGCATCGTCAGGAAGTCCGGATGAAGGTACGAGTGGAATTCAAGAGTCCTGGGTTTCGCGTCTGTGTCTGCCGCTGGTGCACTGACCTTGTGAGAGTAATTATATTTCTCCAGATATCCCTCTCCCTGCTTGTAAAGTGGGGATAATAATAGTGATTTTCACCATGAAGTGCTTGATACCTGCTAATGCGGACTCTGCTGACAGTGATGCGTTGTCCTTATGACTTGGAGCCCGAAAAAAATTCCCACCCATCTCCTCAAGGGCAGCGTGTGAGTTACTTTGCAGCAGGCAGAGCACAAGCATAGCAGAAGCTGAACTTTAAGAAAAGAGACATTTTGTCACCCCACATGTCAGATGACAGCAGATGCAGGTGGTCAATTAGCTAGATGTGCCAGGGATCGGGAAATCAGACAGATCTGAGGACACGAAAAGATGTAATTGTGGTGCAGAGGAAAGAGAGCACACAATTAGAAGTAGCTTCTCAAATTAAAGCACAGCATGTGATGTGAAATCCTGCTCATATTCTAAAAGAATATCATATGCCAGTGGGCTACAGCATGTGTTCCTTTTTTTTTTTTTCTTCTCTTTTTCCCCTCTTTCCTAAACCCCGCTGCTTGGTAACAGCAGTATTTTTGGGACTGATTCTTTTGCTAATTGCTAACCAGAAATAGCACCTAAGTTTGGCAGAGCTTTCAGAAGAAGAATGAAGGCTTTTTGGGGGAGAAAATTCAGATATGCATGAAACTTGCATAAAAACCTGTTTTATTCGTCTCTGAAAATTCATCGCTCAGGCATATGCAGAATGAATATGATTATGACAAGTGGGAGAAGGTCTGAAAATGCTGGACTGCTTTCAAGAGGTTAAAGCTCCAGCCGTTCCCTTTTCAGCCCTAAAACCATGGCGTGCCTGGTGCCAGCGCCTCTGCGTGGGCTGCGTCTCCTGCCGGCGTTGCTTGCAAGCTCTCAG
>NW_010133097.1:84737-97510 GCF_000699245.1 Pterocles gutturalis | reverse complement strand
GCTCTTGTGTTGAGTGATAGAGTGAAATGAGGGAGCAAAAGAGGATGGAAGTGTTGGAACCTCTCCCCTTCTTAAAAAGCGCTATGCAGGGGAATTTGTGATAAATTAGACTGAAGACTGCTTGGCCCGTACAACCCTTCTCATTTTATCCAGCAGCTCGAACGAGTGACTCAGAGAAAGGAAATGGGAGATGTGTGTAGTTTATGGATCTGCCAGCGTGCTGCAGGTCCATCAGCTTTTACTGGAATTTGGGATGCTCCTGGCCTCGAAGTCTTGGCTTGTCGTGTTTTGTGATGAAATCGTGAAAGCTGCAGAGCAGAGGCCCCGTCTGTTTCTTTCTGCTTGTGCGTGAAAAACAAAAGCAATAACTATTTCGGGGCCACGTTATAGATGTTTTAGTGGTACTGGTGAGCATTTACTCATGTGAGTAGCCTCATTGACTTCCGTAGTTAAATGTGCTGCATCATTAAGCTTTTAATGCTTATATCCCTCTCTGATGATAGAAATCAGCAGTATCCTTCCCCGCCGTGAGAAACCATGGCAGTGTGGGTGCAGAGTTACGTGGAGCGCTGAAGTTGGACACAGCAGCACCTGTTGTTTGAAAGCTCATAGAAATGTATGTGATTGAATACACAGGCTGGGAGGCTTTTATCGGAGCCCATCACTCAGTAGGGAATGCTATAATTATTTTGTACTGTAGGGTGATATAATATATATCCATTTTTCTTTTTTCTGAGTCACATATTTTTTTATGGCAACAGCAGAAAAAGAAACTTGATAATGTACATAACGGGGAAGCTGGAAATGAACCAGCTCTGAGCTGTAGCATCTGAAAATGTACATTTAAAGTAAAAGAATGAGTAGGGAAGAGAATAAATTGAGTTATTTTTGTATAACATTGTATCTGAGAACAAATCAAAAGACCACAGAAGTTTCTTGTCCAAGAGTCTCCTAATTAACAAGATCAGGTGGCGCAATTGATTTCTGCAAACTTTTCTCATGTTCTATTTTTAATTTATTTTTTTTTTCATTTCTGGATGGATTATTGCAAGGAAACTGGCATTATACTGAGTATGTCTCTGTCTTTCTTACATATTGGCAGCTGTTTTAGTGGTGCTAATCCACCTCAACAGATGCTGTATTATTTCAGGTTGCTTTGAGTGTCAATTTTTTTCATTCATCTGTTGTTGTTGTTACTAGTTGGACACTTTTAAGTCTCCAACCAGAGAACGAGAGCTCCTGGAAGTATATTCTGTACATAAATGAAGAGAGACCCTGTTTGTGAGGATTTGGAATTACAGCCAGTTAGGAAATGTTGGATTTGTTGATTTTTTTTCTCCAAGAAAAATTACAAGAAAAGCAGTCTGATGTCTACCCTTTTTTACCCACGCTGCATTTACATCCCTAATCCTTTAAAACAAAAAAAAAAAAAAAAAGTTTTCTAAAGCAAAGGAAAAAAAAACCAAACCCAAATCAAGGTAATAGTTTTTTGTTTGTTAATGAACTCCTTTCACTACCACCACATTTTGTGAGATCTTGATGAAAATTAGGTTGGGGGGTGTTTTGTGGGTGTTTGTTTTTTGGGTTTTTTTTAAGCTAAAGCTGTTTGGAGAAATCAAAGACACGAGTTTAAGTAGGGATGCAAGATGGTCGTTTTACCTGTGCTTAGGCACCAGCTTCCTGCTGTTGTATGCCTGGAGTTAAGCACACGTGGATCAGCAGTATCAGGCCCTGATAAGACCACAAGGGAGTTGAAGGGTTAAACATTCTTGGGAAGGGGGACTCTGTTTAAGATCCTTGAAACCCCCTAAAGTGCTGAGGCCTCATGGTGGTGACCTGTGCAAACAGGAACACGGTAACTGCTGTTTGCTAGCGCCGCGCAGTGTTTTCAGGAGCTGCTGGGAAGATGCTGAGTCTCGGGAACGGGGGCACCGCAGCCCTGACCTGCCCTTGGGAGGGCTTCAGGGGCACGAGGGATGCTCTCCTGGCGCAGACACCGACAGTAATAGTGCTGGGTACAGTCTGTCCTTACCTGCCAACTGGAAAATGAAGATGGAGAGGGAGAACTATGCAGAGAAAGCAAGGGTGAAAAGGATGACAGGCAGATGTTCCTCATTTCCACCTCATGTTCTCCCAAAGCCAGCCTATACCCCCTGACGGTTTCCAAGCCCACAGGGAGCAGAGATGGACCGTTCAGTGCGGTGTCGTGCGAGCTGTGCTAGAACTGACACCAGAACTCTCTGTTGGCCCTACCGCTAGAAGGTGTGATGGAGATGCACTTGAAACACATGGTCTGTGTAGAGAGAAAATACCTGGGAGTGTTTCTCTGTTTATGGCCACGTCCCCAGCTGCACCGTATCCCATAATGATCATACAAAGAAACCTCAAAAGGTTCTCTGCATGGACTCTGAGGAGATTAAATGAACAAAATGATTGTTATACTGTTAGAGCTGATGGAAATCGAGCATAATCAAGTGTCACTAAGATTATGGCCAAAAAATAATCCAGAGATCTTCAGGAGAGGGTGTCTACAGAGCTGATTTTTGAAAGACAAGAGCCTAGGGATGGGAGAGGGTGAGGTCATCAGGTCCCCTCTCCAGAAGCCCGGCAGCTGGATTCTTAACCACCCAAAGAAATGCTGGACGTTAATTCTACAATTGATAATGATGATTGTTTTCTATACATGGTCTCTGTGCAGAGCTGACTGTTATTAGTTTGATTTAAAACGTTATGCTGTAGATTAGCCTTTGAAACTTCTGTGGCTTTTCAGCAGATGAAGGTTCCCTCCAATCATCTAGTTTGTAATGTTCTCATTATGTGCTCATTGTCCAGCAAATGAGTTATTTGCAAATATGTATAACTGAGATGAAAAATCTTTGAACTCAATTCTTGCCTATAGAAAAGCCCCTTTATATTACTGTGGTTTGTAAAAGCGCTATCATGTGGACAGAGCATTAATTTAAGAGTCTCCATTTAAGGGGATTTTGGAACTAGGTTATATACTTGTCCGTCTTTTAATAATGTGTAAGCTTGACTCAAGTCTAATTTTTCTTTAAAGACTGAATATAATTGAAGGCCTTGTTATATTCATATGCAATAAATCAATTTCTCCCAAAGGGAACTGCCTCTCAGAGCACTGTTCGTGTTCTGATAATCTTGACTGGGCATGGTTGCACTGCCGTGCACGTCAGACGCCTTTTGTAGAGCATGCTGTGAGCTCACACAGGAGAGAAAAGGACTTTCTGTTGGGTCAGTGCAGGGGCTCGATGCAGGGGACTTCAGTGCCTAAGACTTACCTTAAAATGTCTTTGGAAACCTGATTGCTCAATAGTATTGAACATGCTAAAAATATTCAGATCACTTGCCTGATGGAATTGCTAAAAGTACCCGACTATCCCAACTGTAACGCAGAGGGGTTCATATATGTCAGGACAGAGATACGGGATGATATGCCACATATAGGGAATGAAGGGTAAACAGAGCCTGTGGTGTTTGGATCTCCTTCCCTGAAGTTTTGGCTGGGCTGGGGGGAGAGCTTTCCACATAGTATGTTTAGTTAAAATTCCAGAGCATTCAGTATTACTGTCTGCGGGATAGCAGGGGGTAAACGTTGTATGTTATGCTCAGCTGCTGCTGAGGTCTGTGCATAAGGGATGCAATTGTTTATGGTAAGTTTGCCCCTTGTAATGAGGACACACTCTTAATGAGACAGTGTTTTGGAGAAGGGTTCATTAGTCATTTCCTATTCTTGTCACAGCTCAGAGTGAAGCTGGAATGGCTGGCTTGGCATAAATGCACACTGCTGTGCCTCAGTGCTCGAATGCCTTGGGATCCGTGGTGACACAGGGCAGATAGGTGTACCGGCTGGGAGGAGAAAAGGAAAGCTCGTTTCACATTGCTGTGGGTATTTCTGCACAGCAAATTACAGATGCCTGGAATGCAGGTAGTCCTCCGTGCATTCAGCTTTCACCTAGATACTCGGGGATCGCAGTTTTAAGGGGGGATTCTCCTGCGCTGGACTTTGGGGTCGATTGGATGAGCTGGCTGAGGTCTCGGGGTATTTACCCCAGTTACTGACTTAAGAGCAAATGGGAAAAACCTGTTTGAAGGAGCCATATGCGGACTGGTTTTAACCTAGTTAGCATGGAGGATAATAGTGAATACGCAGTGACAGGATTTGGAGTGTAAACCAGTAATCTGAGTATCCACCCACGGAATTATTGTGCTTGCATATCTTGCAATAGTGAGGATGAGTTCAGTGAAGATGTGACGTATCCAGTTGCCATGGTAATGGAGGCCATAGAAGTGAATTAGAAAGGTCCGTTGGAGATTGAAAACATGGAAGAAATAGGCTGTTGCTGATCAAAACCACTGTTTTTATACAGCAACTCCCAGCTTATTCTTTGCAAAGGCACTGGTGTATTTTTCATTTCTTATTATTATTATGGTGGCACGGGCACTGGTGTATTTTTCATTTCTTATTATGGTGGCACTCAAAGGTAGCATCTGATGATAAGCCCAGTGTGGCAGGAGCTGCACAAACAGAGATCAAAGAGGTGGCCCTGGCCGGAAAAGCTCATCGTGGACATACTTTGTGTACCTCTGCACAAATACCTACTTGACTCAAATTACTCTGTCTGGTTACCGTGCCCATCCAAGATGAGGATGAACAAGCCCATTTACAGAGGAACAAGCTGAGGACAAACCAACAGCTACCTCAGATAAATGTGGAAACAAATGATGGAGAATTTTCTCATCGCTCTTCTGGCAGGTCCCCCAAGGGAGGAGGAGGAGGTGTTACAGTCGAGGGAGCCCAGTATGTTCCCATGTTTTGAGACAGGTAGTGCAGGAGATAATTACGGTGACCTGGGACACAAACGTAACAGATTTTTACCCAAAGAGAGAAGGACAGATTTGGAAAGAGAAGAATCAGTCAGCTCCTCTGATGTGATCCATTAACATATTGTTTAGACAGTTTAAGGTGCCACACTGAATAATGAGCTAAGCCTCCCCAAGTGGCTCTGCTGGGGCAGGTGCAACAGATCTCACTGTAGTTCCCACTAAAGGAAAGAATTGCTGAGGACTGATCTTTTTTATACACACCGTAACTTGCTGGAGCAGCCTGTAACTTCACTGGGGCTTTCTAGGTTTTGAAAATCATGTCTTCATTAATTTGGTTTGGGAGCTGTCAGGGCAGGGGAAGTATTCCAGAAAAACTTGCCCTTTGCTTCACTAATTTTATTAAAACCAAAACCCGATACCCTCTAGATTTTTGTCTGTTGACATAATGTGGTTTCATAAATCAGCCATCTCCCACTGAAAAGGAAAGGACCACTGAATATTTTCAGAAAGCTGGAGCATTTGATATGCATCCTGCAGTGTTCATCACTCTCATAACAACTTTCTAATTTTTGTAGACCTTTATTAATTTGCCTCTTTTTAAAGTGCAGATTCCAGTTTTGTTGTTATTTTAAAAGATACCTTGATAGCTAATAATGAAAATACGTTTTTCATCTTGAAAGTGTTTAATAAAAGAACCTATGACTTAGTGTTTTGCTAAAAGCAGTGCTGTGTTCGCTGACGTTGCAACAGAACAGCAGCCTCCACAGCCATGAAATAGGTTTCTGTTAAGATATCTGCATTGTAGAGATGGGTGAAATGAGAAAGCTCAACTACCAAAGAGCTGATCTGAGATGCAAAATAAGAAGCTATTTTCTGGTTCACAGTTTGTGACTGTATCGCTCCAGCTAACGTCGCCCACCGTGTGAATGGGGCTGTGCCTGTGTTCATACACATCTAAGGAAAAATGTTTTCTCTACTTCTGATATAAAGGTGTTTCTGTGGAGACTCATGTTCCTCTTGACTTCCTTCTTGTTTGTCTCATAGAAGTAGAAATTGTCCTGCAAGAGAAAAAAAATGGCACCGATATAAAGCTGAGAATGTCTGATCTTGTAGGAGGACACTGGTGATTCTGGCTGGCAACCTGAGAGCAGAGTAGATGAAGTATTCACTGTTTTCTTAACAAATGAATAGCCTTTAATGGGTAACTAATAGGTTATATGTTGTTTCTATTGCTTTGAGATGTTTTCTATTTGAATCAGTAGGATAAAGCAAACATTTGTGAACTGAAGTGAGAATACTGACCTAGGAGCTGAAGTGAGCACTTCACCTGCATGCTGTGATCAATGGAAATACAAACACTGGCTGTTACCTGTTATTGGCGTTGCAGGACTTCAGAGGGTGTTTATTGCTGTGGACTCTACAAGCCTGTAGTAAATGGTGTTCCATGTAGGAAGAAGCTTACGTACCTTAGTAATGAAAGCAAGCTTCCATGGGAGGAGCAGAAAATAGAGGGAGAGGTGAATTTCCCAAATCACAAAGATGATTAGCACTAAAGAGAACAGACCTTTGAAATCCCAGTCTAGTGACCTGGGGACTGGGCACGCTGCCTCGGAAATGCAGGGTATTTTACAAAACCTAGCGCTCTGGGAGGCTTAAGGTAAGTTTTTCTGCAGTGACAGAAAAATCTAACACATGAACGTGGCCTTGTATAAACTGTTGCAGTCATGATTCTGTTTTTGACAGAAGCTTCCCAGAAAGTCTTGGTTTAGCAGTTGGTTTGTGCTGGTGAACACAGGCTGAAAAGAGCAGTGGGGTCTCACAACCCCCCCCATAACCACAAACGAGCGTACAGCAGAACGATTCGCAGGACCATCTGCTCCGTCCCCAGGAGCCTGAACCATAGGCGTGGGTCTGATTAAACCAGTTCATTGTTTTAATAAGATTACAAGTTTGATAAATGCAAGAACATTAATAATGTCAACGTATTGTAATGTGATTATGGGCTCCTGTCGTAATGTCAGCCTCGAGAGGAGCAGCTGCTTAGGGCAGTTGTTTACCTGTATGCAAGGAGAGCAGAAGTTGTCCTGACCTCACTCATCCAAACCACTTGAGTGGCCTTTCTCAGTTATGGCCCGTGCTCTGCGTCGACCGGATCTTGTTATATCTCCGTTAAGTGCAAACACCTGGAGCTGCCCTTGCTTTGGAAATCACTGTCCTTTGCCAAATAATTTAACCCAACAGCTCACACTGTGAATAAGGTGGGTCATGCAGAAAACTAACTGCATTTCTAGTGGGTCTGCAAAATATTGTGGGGGTGACAGAGATCAGAGCCTAATTGCCACAGTGTTAGGGCATTGAGGGAAATCTTAAATTTACTCTTCATCGCAGTCAAATACTGGAATGTACCTGGCATCCCCCAGCCATCTGGCATGCTATAAATCTAGCCAACAGCACGGCTCTCCATCATGAAATTCTAATTATTATTCAAACTTCTCTGATGAGACCTAAACAAGTAGCTTCAAGCAGGTACAAACCTCAAGGGGAGGTCAAGCACAGTATCGAAGGGATAGCAGGTCCAGCCTTTGGAAAGATAAACAGAACAAAGGTATTTTACACGGCAATAATTTAATCCTTCTTGATTGCTGATTGATTAGCTGGACGTCGCTAAAACTATGACACATTCGCAGCACCTTCGCCTCTCATCAGTCACTTTAATTTGCACTCTCCTGTACTTCAAATATCTTCTCAAGGTGACTCTCTTACCTTTTTTTTTCTTCTTCACAAATTAGAACTAGAGAAATGTTATTAGTGTAAAAATGAAATGCTTTAGGTTTGCAGTTTCTGCTATCAGAGAGGGGAAGAAACCTTTTTGGGGGTGAAGGTTCTTTGCGAGGTGTTAGTGTCTATTATAATCGGCTTCTCCAAGGCAACGTGAATATAGTAATACTCACAGGACCTTTCTTCTAGGGAGTTCAAAGTGCTTTTCACCCAAAAAGTTTTGTGAAGTCTTATGAAATACAAGGATTTCTTTTGGGAATCTTGGGCTTGTAGGCATCAGCTAAGGAAAGTCCTCCTCTTCAAAAAATTTGGGAGCAAAATTAAGCCTGTCTTGAATGAGGATGATGACACTCAAACAACCACTTAATCGGCAGTGTTTTAGTGGGGCAAGGCAAGCGGGATCGAGGGATTGCTGCACAATCCATAACAGAAAACAACAGTTTGGCTGTAGCACGTGAGGTGTCAGCAGACAGCGCTAAAGACGTAGCCGAGTTTTTGCATTTTGTAGGACTTGCATAGCTTGGAGCATATGGCTTCCTCAGGCAACTCGTACTGACTCCTGACTGGGACACTGGAGCTTGGGGAGGCTGGAAAGTCGTTTTCATTATTCTCTGACTGATGTTTCTGTGCTAGATACATACATTGTTTGCACAGGTGATACAGCTGTGGGAAACTGCAGCCAGATGGAATTGGTATGAAATGCAGATATCCACGTAACATTCAAAACTGCAGGGTTTGAGCACCTTGTAATGATAGGAAAATAATAACACATTTTACCGAGAAAGTAATTTGGTTTGCTCTGGGGTTATGTGTCTGACTGGACTAGGAACTGAACACAACAGATGCCTGCGCTAGGACTTGGGAAACTTGGTTTCTATCATCAGTATGATGAGTGACCCTGATGGGCTTATTGCAATGTCGCAATTTCCCCATTTGTAAATGGTGATTCCTTCGAACAGCACCTGGAGACAGAGAGACGGATTGAAATGTAAAAATGTCCTTATTACTGTTTATTTTCTGACTTACAAGCTAGTGCTTCAGTCACCTGCCTGCAACCTTCTTCCTGAAAAGACTTACAGAAAGAAGTTTAATTCTAACCAAATTCCTGATGTAAATATGACAGGGCCTTTAGTATTTGCCTCTACTCACTATAAGAGCAAGATAAATAAAAATTAGATTAATAAGTTTTGACATTGAAAAGGAAACCTTTTCTTCACGTTCCTGATGTGTATGATATATTTATTCATTATGCTGGAAAGAGGTAATTTACCATTGAATGGCTAGCCCGGAGCATTGCCAGGTGCTGCCGGGGAGCTCTGAAGTGTATAGATCAGCAGGGGATTTTAGCGTCTGAAAGAGTTTCTTTTTCTTTCCTTTGTTTCTCTTGTTTCTTAGACATGGGTATTTTTGAAGCTTTTAATTTCTGAAAATTCTGAAAAAAGGATGTAAGATTTCATCTTCCTGCATCTCCTAAGAATCCACTCCTGAATTGTTTCACCAGAGGCTCTTGAATTATTAAAAATTCACTGTATTTTTGTCTTGCCTTTTAAAATGAGTAATAGATCTAGATCATCTGTGGTGGACATAAACAATCTCTACGTAATAAGGTTTTTTGGGCTGTGGGACTGGAGCTGGGGTTCTTGAACAGGTATCTTGCACACCCAGCTCAAACAATCATTAACTATACAGTGTCTTGTTTAATGATTCAAAGTTACATCTTAAAATTACTGTTTCGCTGTAACATACGCACTGGATCAAGAAATGGAGTGATCTTTCATGTTGCTGAGAACTCCAGACTCAGATCTGAGTCTGCGCAAACAAGTCTGCCTCTCATTCTTGTAAAGGCTTAAATCCAGCTCAGCTAATGAGAAACAAGGGCATCTCTCGCTGCTGCAGAAAGGAAAACAAAGAAATGGGATTATAGTCTTTGGCCCCGATTCAGGAAGACATTTCTGATTACACTTCCTTGAGAGCTCCAGTAAACGTGCTCACAAGCATTCGTGTGCAGTACAGCCTGTGAGAATTTGAAGTAGACTTGGTGGGCAACTTTGATCATCTTCAAACCATAAATGTTTTTTTTTTCCTTGCTTCAACAGACGTGAGAAGTCACCTCAGAAATTTTTTTTCAAGGAACAAAACTGTAGAATCAAGAAAGTCTGGACTAGTTGTAGAGTAACAGACAGATGTTCTGAAACTCGAGAGTGCAGCTTGATCAAGCTCATGATCACTGTTGTGTTAGAATACTTGGAATACTTCCTGTACTGTAGGGCAACGCATGGATGAAGTTGAGTAAATTAGAGGATTTCTTCAACCTTCTAGGTCTAGAGGTTCAGTCTGTAGTTCTGCAGTAATTTCTACTCCATCTGTGCATCACCAGTAGTGCCAATTTAATCTTGATCAGATGTGGCTGTAAGATTGCGTTTCTTTCAAGCTAGAGAAAAAGAGAACGACCTTATTCCAGCTTTGGGAGTTGATGTACGCTGCTGCCTGGGGAAGGACAAGCAGTACCCAATCTGGCCAAAATCTGGAGCGGCACAGGTGGGAAAGACAAACAATATCTGGTTCAGGATAAAAGCTGTAAGACTCACATGGTTAAAACATCAGGTTTTTTTGTAATGGAATTACACTCACAAGACTGAGTTTCTACCAAATCACTGCTTTGCCTCATGAAGCTACTGTGGTTTTCATGTGCTTCGAGAAGCCCTAAAGCTAGATTTGCTGTATCACTGAACTGTGGCCTCAGTGTCAGCCCTTCTTATTTCCCTACCAAACCACAGATTATCTCCTACAAGTCCTATAAGACCGTTTATGCTGCCTCAGAGAAGAGAGACATGATTTTATGTCTGAGAGGGAGAATGACATTCGAGACCCTGAAGTTTTAGAATAGTAAAAAGGATTCAGGAAAATAATGAGAACTTCAGCATTGCAGCATTATCAGCTTCTTCTCAACTGCTTCTCTTTTGTTCATTCAAATTGATAATGGCTACAGCCTTTGAAAGATCATTCACGTGTATTCAGCTCATTTGCAATGATGTAAGGATAGATTTAAAAGTTAGTCCACTAGTGTTTTAACTTGGCTTCTACCAGGCACTGAGCTTATCCACTTTTTGCTTCTTCCCATTTTTGTTATCCCTTTCGGAATAAAGGCTGATCCTTGTAGGCACAACCCTTCCAAAATCGAGTTTTAATATTATTATTATGTGTTATTTGTGTGTCAGGAACATGCTCTGATGCTAAACAGACTTTGGAAGCTTGGTGTATTTTATGCTGGTCAAACAAATATGTATGCTTTCAGGGCTTAAAAATGAAAAACACAAGCACTAAGGAAATCTAGTCGGTAGAATATGAGAAGTGGGAGGTTTGTACCCAGTTCTGCTGCTGATCTGTCACGTTCCTGGGAAAAAGCCCTTCACAAATGTGTTCATCTGATTATTTTTAGATGACAAACTAAATTTTCTCTAAAGAGAAAATTCTCCCTTACTAAAAATTTGCCTAGTAGCTCTCATGATATTTTTTTTTTCTTCCGATATTAGTCTTATTTATAAATAATAAATGAAAATTATATTTGCTACAATTTGTATTTGTTTTAGTGAATGTTCATTTTCCTCCTTGCATTACAAGAACAAGTAAATAGTAATATCTGATTTATATGGCTTCTGTGTAATGATACATCTGACAGCTCTCTCCAGGAGTTGTATGCAGAGCCTTGATTTCCCAACACTGTAGATGAATCATGCCATTCTTTATTAATTATTCCTTAAAATGGAGATGATTTTCAAGATGCCTCATCGGCTTCTGGTATTATATTCTTTTGCTGATTTTTCCATTGAAGTTTTAACAGTGTGTTGATCATTCTGGGGATATATGACAACCTTGTGAAACTCACTGGGAAGCAGAAAAATGGTTAAGAGGTGTGTTATTGGAGCTTTGAAAGCCAGCACAAAAATGCAAAAGAAAGAAGAAATAATTTATTAAATGGAATTATTTTGGGGGGGAGTATCTATTAAGTAGTGTCACCGTACCCAAAACATTTTTCCCTCCTTGAGCTGTACCTGTGTCTCTCTTCCTTGTCACAATTTTGACCCCGTAGATGCTCTAGTGCGTAATATATTGAGTGGCTAAGTAATATATGGCAAATAAGCAAAGCAGGATAAAAATTGCCATGGTGAAAAGGCAGTAAGAAACCTGAGTAGTGAAAAATGAGCAAAGTATCCAACACTGAATTTAAGCATTCTCCTTCAAAATTCTAAGTTATTTGAAACTTAGGTAAGACATTGGGTTTACATCTGGCAGCATAAAGCCATCCATGTCTCTGTAGTTTGGAATTTACGCAGGAGTGTATATCGTGTGCATGTTTGAAACCTGGTAGAAAAACAGCTATGAGAATAATCTTACAGTCTTCAAAATTTACTCTTCTTTTTTCATGTTGTCAGAAGGCCTGCATGCATATGAAATTTACAACTTCGGTTTTCCCTTGATGATTTACAAACGACTTAGGAGGTGTTTTACCACTGAGAGTAGCTTACAGGAGCCTGGGGACACATTGAGGAAAATCTGAAGTAAGGGAACAAGAATTAAATCATGTTCTGACACCATTTATGAAGTGCTGCAAGATGGACATTGGTGTTTCCGAGCTTACTACTCATTCGTAACCAGCAGATGGAGCTTTTAGTAATAAAGTTTCTGGATGTTCCTCAGTTATAAAGATTTCCTGAAGCACATTTTAGACCGCCAGAAGCGTGTTAAGTACATGTAGCTACAGAAAAGAGAATATTATTTGCATGACAGGAGTCTTTATTTGCTTATGCTGAGTTCATCTTATTTTGAGAAGAAACTCAGGAACTTCCATTCAGATGTGTTGGTTGAAATATTCAAAAGCATTTATACCTGAGTTTCAAGGTCGTGAATACACACAGGGAGTTTGAAGGAGCTGAGCTTTGCCATGAGCTGCTAAGCCAGAGATTGTAACAACGTTCTGATTTTCAGGGAGTCGAACACATCCATGTATTTTCTGGCTTTGAGTGGTTGTGAGTGTTGTAGATCCTGCACTTTCTGTTTAAAACAAAACAAAAATCCTCGTAACAAAACCAGCTTTATACTCAATGACCTTGAAATGTAAGTCCTGACCTTCCTTTCTCATGGTTTGATCTGTT